>NC_045455.1:62728101-62943429 GCF_002776525.5 Piliocolobus tephrosceles | reverse complement strand
AGAAAGAAAGAAAGAAAGAAAGAAAGAAAGAAAGAAAGAAAGAAAGAGAGAGATAGGACCTGATATTGAAAGACTGATTTACAAAACCTAGTGAATCCTGTCTGTGTAGATTCTTTTTGTCCTCTCTGGGCAGCATTCCTTCCTCCTGGGTATGGGGCAGGATCCTCTCTGTAATAGGGGTCTCATGACCTACAGTCATCCAAGGTAGGTGAAAACATAGCTTTATGACCAGTTTTTTACACAAAAATGTAGGGGGAAAGTTAGAGTGATATGTTTAGTTTTTGTGACTGACTTTAAGAAAGGGGTTCTGGCCGGGCGCGGTGGCTCAAGCCTGTAATTCCAGCACTTTGGGAGGCCGAGGTGGGTGGATCACAAGGTCAGGAGATCGAGACCATCCTGGCTAACACGGTGAAACCCCGTCTCTACTAAAAATATAAAAAAATTAGCCGGGCGTGGTGGCGGGCGCTTGTAGTCCCAGCTACTCGGGAGGCTGAGGCAGGAGAATGGCATGAACCCGGGAGGTGGAGTTTGCAGTGAGCCGAGATCACGCCACTGCACTCCAGCCTGGGCAACAGAGCGAGACTCTGCCTCAAAAAAAAAAAAAAAAAAAAAAAAAGAAAGGGGTTCTGATTTATATTAACCCACCTTGGGGAAGACAGATTCTAGTTTCCATGACTAGCCTCAGGGGAGAATGAGGGGCCAGAGACAGGAGGGCTGGAGAAGGTCAAAGAAAAACTTAGCTTCTTAAACCTTCCTTTTTGTGGTATTATTTCTGAACCTCAACAGCTTTAATTTAGATTTTTCTAATGAGTAATAATGGTGTGCAGCTTTTTATGTGTATATTGGACATCTTCTCTCAGTTCTTTTCAACTCATTTGCCTTGAATTGGGTTACCTTTTCATTATTGCACTGTTGAAATTCTTTCTTTATATATCCTGAATGCATATACTTTAAGTTTATGGTTTGCAGATTCATTTTGTTAATGGTGTGTTTCATGAGAAGAAATTATTTGATAGAGGCAATTCATTTTTTTTAGGATTAATGTTTGTCTTATGCATAAGAAATACCTTACCATGATTACGAAGATAGACTCTTGTTTTCCTCTAGCTTTTATGCTTAGGTGTGAGTCATTTCAAATTAATTTTTATTATAGAATAAAGCAAGAGTTGAGATTCTTTTTGGTTTTTATTTTTGAATATAAATATCCAGTTGTTGCAACAATATTTTTTCACACACATAGAGTGACTACACATGTGTGAGCTGAGGTTCTCTGTTCTGTTACATTGTTTCACGTGTTTATCGTTAGACTAATAGAGCACTATTTGTTTTAGTAGCTTCACAATAAGTCTGTGAATCAAAAGGCATAAATCCTCTAATTCTGCCTTTGTATTTTTAAATGTCAAGATTGATTCCTTTGGATCCTTTGTATTTCTGTATCCATATTAGAATGGACACACCAATTTTGTCTTTAAAGGCCTTCTGGGATTTTGGCTATGGATGCACTGAATTTATACATCAATGCAGGGAGTAAGAATATTTAAAACTATTGAGCCTTGCAATCCATGAACATGACATATCTCTCCTGTCTTTGTACCTTATTTCATCTATGTTAGAAACGTTTTGTATTTTTCAGAATGGAGATATTGAACATTCTTTAGGTATATTCTTAGTGATTTTAAGTTTTTGGTACTATAACAGTGTTATTTTAGTTTTATATACCAAATGTTTATTGATTAAATATTGAAATAAATTTAATTTTATGTTAATCTTGTATCTTAAAGATTTCCTACTTTTATTGTTATTTTGTATATACCAAATGGTTTTCCAATACATAATTGCAGGTTTTTTCTCTCTCTTCATTTATACTTTTTAAAAATTATTTTTCTTGTCTAATTGCATTTATTAGACTTTTTGGTACAATGTTGACTAGAAGAGGTAAGAACCTAGCAAACATCCTTGTCTTCTATTGAAAGAGGCAGTTTCATGGGTGCAGCATTTTGAACCTCACTAGGCCACATATGAATGGGTCTTGGGCCTGGAATACTTTCTTATCAAGAGATAGAGACCGTACACTACCTATGCCTGGCTTATCCCGCAAGTATGAATATCTTTCCTGCTTCAGGCTCCATTTGTCCTCCTTTGTTCTGCTTAACTGTGTGCAGCAATGGCCCTCAGTCATACCTCCAGGTTTCAGTATTCCAGACTCCATGTGGGAGAAGAAGGAGTCCTTTTATGTGGCATGGGAGGTGTGACTAAGCTAATTGCTCTGCATCAGCTGTGGTGGGACACTGAAGTCATGTGGGACCAATGCACACTATTGGAGCTGATTTTACTGTCTGTCCTCTATGTGAGTAAAAGCTTGTTCCATCCAGTGCTGTGTTGTGTTTTTCTCAGTGACTTGAATACTAAGTTGCAGTGGGCAGAAGTGTTTGAACTTACTGGGTGGCTGGCATTTCGGTCATCTTTGCTGGACTCTACGTAGTTGGAGTTTTCCCCAGGTGTTAGTATTGCTATAAGGTTCTGCTTGATGTCTTCTTTTTTATTTAAGGAGGAAATATTCAATGCTTGCTATTAACTCTGATGTTAGCTGTAGATTTTTAAAAATAGATTTTTTTTTTCAGATTGAGAAACTTCCCTTTGAAACCTAGAGATTAAAGTTGTTTCTTTTATTTTTATCATAAATGTTGATTTTTTTTCATTTTTTCTCTACATGTATTTTTTCATAGTTATATGTTATAAATTATAACAATTAATATTAAAATGTTAAATCAATCTTGCATTCCTTGATTAACCCCACTCTGCAATTAATCCAACTTGGTCATTATATATTACCTTTTTACATACGGTTAGATCAATTTGCTAATATTTTGCATCTATGTTCATGAAGGTCACTTTTGTCTAATATTTTGCATCTATGTTCATGAAGGCCACTTTTGTCTGATTTTTTTACATATACTGTAATGTTTTGTTAGATTTTTGTATCAGGGTTATACTGTCCTCATCAATTGAGTTGGAAAGTATTGCTTCTTCTCTATCTTTGGAAGAAACTTCCTTATGATTTGTATTACTTCTCCCAGAAATAAATGATGGAATTCACTTATTAAGGCATCTGATTCCTGGATATATTTGTGTGTGTGTGTGGGTGGAGGTGTTTGATTATTTCTTCATTTTTAATATATATAATATTTAGGGTATTTATTTCTGCTTATATTAATTTTGGCAAACGTTTTTCTCAAGATGTTTCTCTATTACATCAGAGCTATCAAATTTATTGGCATAATTTTTCCTTGAAATTTCTTTCCATCTGTGGAATTTATACTCATGTCTTTTATTTCATTCTTGATATTAGTAGTGTTTGTTTTCTCACTCTCATTTTTTTGTTTTTAATACATTTACTGGACATTTATGAGAACAATTCATTTTGTTAAAAAGACCAACTTTTGACAAATTGATATTTTAAAGTTACTATCTAGTTCTTATGCCACTGATTTCCACTTGCATTTTTATAATTTTTAATTTCTACTCACTTTAAAATTTTTTATTTTTTAAATAAATTTTTAATTTATTTTAAATTAATTTGTTCTCTTTTTCAAGTTTCTTAAAGAGGAATAGTAAGATCACTGATCTTACAGTTTTTTTAAATATAGACATTTGTAGCTATAAATTTCCCTCTATGGACTGCAGTGGCTACATCTCAAATTTTATGTTGTGTATTATTAACATTCAATTTAAATAATATACTTAATAATTTTTATTTGACTTATATATTATTTAGAGCTATGTTGTTTAATTTCCAAACTTTTGGAAATTTTCTAGATATTTTACTGCTATTAATTTCTAATACAATTCTGTATGGTCACAGAACACATTTTTCAGGACTTGAATTCTTCTAAGTTTGTTCAGATTTGTTTACTTATCAACGTACAATCTGTCTTGGAGAATGTTTTGTGTGCATGACTGGGAAAGGAATGCTTATTCTGCTCTGGTTGGGTTCAGCATTCTATAAAAGTCAGTTTGGTCAAGGTGATAGACAATGTTATACAACTGCCTCAATAAAACATCATTTTTATCTAGATACATAGATTCACTCTCCCCTACTACAAGGAGTGAGGCAATGAAGAATGGATCATGAATAATTAACTCACATTCAAACATATGAGGCTTGCATAAGAGATTTGGCAGACCAACTAATCTTAGAACTTATAATTTCTCAACACTGAGGAATCATACCGACTTCAAAATCAAAAAAAACATGATACGTGATTATTTCTATTAGGAAAATGAAATCATATTATAACCTAGATTTAAGATTTACTAACTAGATTTAAGAAATAATGTGAAACTTACTATGTCAAATGTAAAAGTTTGAAAAAGAAATGACTAAATTACAGTTTGACTAAATTTAACAACAACAACAAAAACTTTAAAATTGTAGAAACATGCTAAATTACTGTTTGCCTAACCAATATCTGTCCAAATCTCCCACATTTAAAAATGTTGACTGAACAATTTGGGGACTTAAAGTCAGTAAGATGTTAAAATTTTAGCAAATAAAATTTAAGTGTGTTTAAATTATTTCTCTCTTGAAATAAGTAATTCAACTAAAACACAAACTCACACTGACATCAACATATGCACAAACAAGTCCTCCCAATCCTATCACCCCAGCACTATTTCCACAATGTCTCACAGGTAATTTCTAATGAATTCTTTGTACTATAGATCTCATTTAATTAATCTTTAAGTGTATACTTGTAATTTAGTAGGCCAAATATTTTTCGAAGGTAAAGCACAAAATATTTGACCATTGTCATATGAATAGACCAATCTATAAATTAAGAGTAACCTCTACATGTTTTACTCAAGGGCTATCTAAGCACAAATAAATAACAAATTTACAAATGCCATGTCTATTTTCTATCCTTATTTTGCAGGGATTGCTTGTCAATGAGATTTGTTAAACATTTTCTATTACAGAATTGTAAGCCTCTGTTTTTGGAATGTTTTGTAAAAGAGAAAATGAGATAGTCAAATTTTCCAAATAGCGAGGAGTTAATATTTTAATCACTAGTGTTTGTCCTTGTGCTTTAAAAAGGACACAGTTTTAAAATATGCAACTTTTCCCCTGGCTCTAAAACAGAACACCTGAGCATAATTTAAACCTCATTTTATTGTCAAGGTGATCACTACAATCCTCAACGTTTGGCCATTGCTGTAAGTATTATGCAGAACTGATGTCAATTGTGTTGCATGCTATCCAAAAGAGATTCTGATTGCATCAGCTGTCCTTAGAAAACAACTCTGATAACAGTCTGTCCTTGGGTCACTTGCTACTAATTATATAATTGATTACTCAATGAACATAACACTCAAAAAGCAACTACAGAGTGTCAATTACTGGTCAGTGTCTTAGAGCTTCATAGATCTTTACATTAATCTTTGACCTCAAGAAGCTTGCTTTCTATTAGAGCAGAATGAAAAGCTTGTATTGGCCAACTCTGTCCAGCTAAGCTCAGCAATTCCACAAGATGGACTATTATACTCCTAATACCCATGAGAAAACTGGGGCTATGAAATGTGGAATAATTTGATTTATATCAAATCATAGTGAATGGAAAAGCCATTTTAAACTCAGTCTTCTCTGATTTTTAAACTTGAGTTCTTCCTGACTTTAGTACTCCTTGCACTGTAAAGGTGGCTTTTTCTTCCAAGGGCTTTTGATATACAGGGAAGGGGGAGAAAGACAAATTCTGTCTTATTTGTGAGTATGGCTACTTATTTCCACATTTAACCTTCTGAGGCAGCCAGTGCTGCCACCACTGCTGCAATAATTGCCAGTTTCATCAAATCCTAGATCCCCAGAATTGGAGAGATTTTTACAAGATGCCTCATCTAGCCTATTTTCTATATGGTCAAGGCACTCAAGCCTAGAGAACCTGAGGCCATACAGGCAAATCAGTGTTGGCTGAGCCAGAAACTAAACCTCTTCTCTAGACTCCCAGGAACACACCCCTTTCATTACACTATGCCATCCTTCCTTGGACATATTTGCTATGCTCTTCCCTTCCTAGTTCTTTAATATGTCTCAGTTTTCATTCAAGTAATACAGGCTTTCACACAGAAGCCAACAGTCTGTTAGATTTCTGCACTTTTTCTTATGAGGGAAACAATCCCAAAGTAAGCATAATTGCATAGTGTTAATCCATATTTATATGTTATTGGATGTTTCCACATAAAGTTTCGGTTAACAAAGTCAGTGTTTTCCCTATGATTGGATTAGTTTGCACACCTGAACTGGATATCATTAGATCCTACAAAGCTAAAATTTTGTAGGTCTAGGCTTCTGGGACAATATGGAATGTTTTTAGATCAGTTGTAATTTTTAGCACTGCCCCTACTTGGCTTACCATAACAACTGCCTGTTGCATGTGTTAAGATTTTGTAAAATTTGAAATAATTTTTGTTTTTTATTATGAAATTGGCTCTGCAAAAGTATGGTGAAGATTTTTTAAAAGTAACTATCTCTAAGTATTTTTATTGGTTTTCAATTTTACTAACATCTCAATCAGAACTGCAACTAAAAGAGACGACTACTTTTGTATAAATTATGAGAAAAAAAGATGATATTTTTAACACTGAAAATTTTAAAAAAGAAGAAGCCTCTTTCTCCAGGTTGATAAGCTCCAGGCCCAATCATGGGGCAGGTGGTGACTTGTCCCTGGGCTCAGGTTAAATTTGAGCCCCTAATCCTCCCTTCAATCAAGTGTCTCCCTTTGCAACAACATAGTGGAGGTGTATTCTCAACCATGTGGATTAATCAGAGAACCCTTTGGTAATTACTTGAGACATATGCAATCTCTAAGTGATGATTTTATATACAGGAAATACATGGAGGTGACTATCAAGACAGAGAGCCTGACAACCACACCCGAAGACTCTCTTGAGAGACCAGGTTTTGTGCAGTCTGTGCCCTACTTTGGTCATCAATCAGTAAGGGTGTTGGTGATTCGTACAGTGCATTTTCAGATATGTATGGCACTGACTACCTCTGTTGTCACACTGAATATGTCATTTTAAAATCACTTTTTCCAAGATGATGCTTTCACTGTCACTATTTTGGAAGAGTGTTGAGAAATCACCATATCTGATTCTCAAATGGATTTGTGATGCTCGTCCCATAGAAAATAAATCAGTCACAATTCCATTGTATTTTCTAGTGCATTTTCAGTAGACTATATTTAATGATTAATCAAGCATTTCTAAATACTTCAGTAGAAATGATGGTTATGTTTGTCAATTCAGTTGCAATACTATCTGCTAAAAACAAATAAGTAATTTAGTCTACCTGATATAGTTTCTAAAAGATTACTTTAAATAAGTATTACATTTTTCATTAAAATTCTTGAAGTTATATATTATATAAAAACAAAGAAACATCCAAAAGAATGGAAGCTAACATTATTCATTCTTTCATTCCCAGAGAGAATGAACTTATGAAACTGTGGGAGAGTAATCTCTTTTATTGTTATGTTAGTGTAAAATATTTGCATCTTTGATGTTCTTAATAACATTACATATGAATACTTATAAAGATTGCCTCTCTGCGTTTTAACATGGTCTAGTGGCATCTACCACTGTCGTACTGTCAGTGAAACTTTATGGCCTAATGAATTGCCCCGTGTTGGAGTGCTACAGGACTTTTCCTGTATTTTAAAGGAGAAATGTATTGCTGAAAACTGAACTAAGATTTTTTTAAACCTGGGAACTAGTTTAAGATCTTCCACTTACCAGCCAATTAACCTTTGAAAATTCACAATATTTATGAAGGTCGTATTTCCATCTATAAAATGGGGCAAGAAATACTTGCCCAGCTTCCCTCCTATAATCGAGTTGTTAGAAGAAAATGACAGTAATAGACGAAAGTATTTTAAACCTGTGAAGCTTTACACAGAAATTAAATGTAATTATTTAATGTCTGTTAGGTTGTACTTTGAAAAATGGTTTGATTTTTGCTTATTGATGTAATGTATCATACATCAAATGTGGTCAGCCAAAATGTCTTTCTGAATATCATCTTTCAACTAATCCACTTTTATCATCATGTTAGCCCAATAAATTATGCACTCACGATTTCTAGTGCATTGATTCCAAGTACTTCATATAGTCCTTCAAGAATATTGAGAATTATGCTTCTGGCAGGTGATAAAAGTGACCACTTGTGGAGGGCTGATTGCAGCTCCCCCAAAGTGCCAGGCAGTGATTTGGGCCTGTTTTATTCACTGATGTATCTCAAGTACCTATAAGAGTAACTAGCTCATATAATCTCTCAATAAATACTTGGTGAATAAATGAAAGAATTTCTCCTCCATAATACTTAAACGACGTGAGTACAAGTGGAAAAAAAGTAGTAATCCATGCATTGCATATTTTTTACACTATTTGGAGTCATTAGGTTGTTCTCTACTTTTCCTCTCACCACAAGCAGTTTTCTGCTGTATTTCCAGGGAAACATCAGAAGAGTTAGCTCTTTGAAAAAACTCGTCCATACACAGATAGTGTTCATACTTCAAGATTTAAAAAGCATACAGTGCAAACCAACAGAATACACTGACAGTAGATTCCCTACAATGCCTTTTCCATCCTTAAGACCTTTTACTTGTTTTTTATTAATAGACATTATATGTTCATAGTGAAAAATTCAAATAATATAAGCAAGAAAATTCAAATAATACAGTTAATAGGGAATGTATCTCCCTTCAATGCCTTCTTTCAGTATTTTCAATCTTTTCTCAGAAATATCCAGCTACTAGTGGCCTATTATAATTTCAGATATATCTCTGAATATCTAAGTGGTTTTGTAATATATATACTCTGTGGCAACTTGCTTATTTTTTCCAATACAAATTGGGTGTCATGGATATCTGCTTATACAGATCTGTTTTATTTCTTCAATACCCATAATAATATAACTAAACATAGCATAGGAATAAATAATGTTTTTAGCAAATGATCTCTTGGTGATTTATGTTGTTTTTAATCTTTTATTACCACAAAGAATATTGATATAAATATCCTTATTCAAATATCTTTGTGCTAAAGTGTAAAAATATCTGTTGGATACAATCTTCAAAATGAAATAACTATCAAATGTTACATGCAACTAGTATTTGGCTATTTATAAACAAATTTCCTTGTAAGTCAGCTTTTATTATGTCAGTCCATGTACTCCACTCCATCATCAACACAGTGTATAATCAAACCTTCGCACTTTGCAATTGTGTTAGTTTAAAAATAATGTCTCATATTTTAAATCATGAATAAATTTTAATAGTTGGGGTTTTATACAATGTATTTCATTTTTTCAAGTCTTTTGTACTTATTTTTACATGTTCTATCTTTTCATATTCTTTGCCCATTTTTATATAGGAATTTTCACAGATTTTCATTGATTTGTAATTGGTCATTATAAAAGATTGAGAATTAAAATTTTCTCTATCCAATGTCCCAATGTTTTTATTGCATTTGTTATTGACTTTTTGGTTGTATAATAATAACTTTCAGGCAAAATTTAAAAAATTGTGTAGTCCAATTAGTCTGCACTTATTTTATGACAGTTTAATTTTGCACTATACTTAGAAAATATTTGCTGTCTCCAATATTGTGAAACACATTCTTCAAATTTAATTGTAATGTTCTTATAAATTCATTTTTTTCTGCTTTTTGTTTGTTTTGTTTTAACCCCGAGTTTATTTTGTTTTCAGGGGTGAAATAGAATTTGAAATTTATTTTTATGGTTTATTTTTTCCTGATAGAAAGTTTTCTCAATTCTATATTTTTGCTTATTTGTTTGTTTTGTTTTTTTTTTTTGAGACAGGGTCTCCCTCTGTCACCCAGGCTGATCTCAGCAAACTGGAACCTCTGCCTCCTAAGCTCACAATAGCTGGAACTGCAGCTGTGTGCCACCACACCTGGCTAATTTTTGTATTTTTTGTTAGACAGGGTTTCACTATGTTGCCCAGGCTGGTCTCCGACTCCTGGGCTCAAGTGATCTGTCCACCTCCACCTCCCAAAGTGCTGGGATTATGATAGGCGTGAGTCACTCAATTCTATTCATTCTAAAAGGATTTCTTCAGGAAATGTAATATAATTTTTTATACACTAAATTGCTAGTTGGGCATCTGTTTCTGGGTTGTTATGCTATTTCATTCATTTCTCAGTATATTTAAACGCAAGTATCCTGTTGTCTTTGTTTCTACACCTATAAACATTATATCTTATAGGCCTATATCTTACCCATTATTCTCCTTTTGAAGAATGTCTGACCATTCCTGACAGATTTGTATTCCAAGTAAATCCTATGATTAGCTTTTTTGTCTGCAAACAAAAATATTTTTGGTATTTTTAATTGCTGCTGCAATACATTTAGTATTACTTTATGGAAAACTGATAACTTTATATTAGAGAGTGAAGAGAAATGCATGCTTTTTTATTCAAGCATTCTTTTAAGTCTTTCATTGCATTTTTATTTAGATCCTGTACTTTTTTTTAAAGATTTTGCCTAGGCCATTGATCTTACTTTGCTACTGTTGAATGACTTCTTTACTTCCATTATGTTTTCTATAGTTGTTTTTATACAGGAACTATATATATATTTTTTTGCCTATGTTTCATATATTAGCTCACTCTCTGCCTTCTTTTTGCCATCTGAACCATTTTTAATTATATTTACATTGTTGTGAAACAGATATCTAAAATCTTTTCATCTTGCAAATGTGAAACTCTGTAATTATTAAACTCTATAACCATTAAACAATCTTCTTTGCCCCTTCCCCCAGCCCCTAGTAACCACTATTCTACTTTGTTTTTCTATAAATTTGGCTGCTTCCGATACTTTGTATAACTGGAATCGTCCATATTTGTGTTTGTGTGGCTGACTAACTTTATTTAGCATAAGTTCTTAAGATTCATTCATGTTATAGCATGTGACATTATTTCCTTACTTTTTAAGGTGGAATAGTATTTCATTGTATGTATATACTAAATTTTGTTTCACCATTCATCTGTCTACAAATATTTGAGTTGCTTCTACATCTTGGCTATAGCGAATAATGCTTTTATGAACATAGGTATTCAAATATCTCTTGAGACCTTGCTTTCACTTCTTTTTGATACATACATAGCAGTGGCATTACTAGATCATATGGTAATTCTATTTTTAGCTTATCAAAGAACGTTCATAATTTTTCCCACAATGATTACGACACTTTACAATCTCACCAACAATGAACAAAAATTCCAATTTCTACCCATCTTTGACAAAACTTGTGAGAAAAGAGTTTCTATATTTATTTGCCTATTTGTTTACAGTAGCCATCCTAATGGCTGGGAGGTGATATTGTGGGTTTGATTTGCAATACTTTGATGAATAGTGATGTTGAGCATTTTTTTTTTCGTATGCTTGTTGACCATTTTCATATCATTTTTGAAGAAATGTCTATTCAAGTCATTTGCTCATTTTTAAATTATTTGATTTTTTGTTTGTTTTTGTGTTATGAGGTCTTTATATGTTCTGAATACTAAGCTCTTATCAGAAAAATGATTTGAGAATATTTTCTTGCATTCTGTAGGTTGCCCTTCCACTCTGTTGATTGTGTCCTTTGATGCACAAATGATTCTAAGTTTGGTGTAGCTCAATTTGTCTATTTATTTTTGTTATTGGCTGTGCTTTTGGTCTCATACTCAAGAAATTATTGCCCAGTCTAATGTCCTGAAGATTTTTTCCCATGTTCTCTTCCAGGAAATTTATAGTTTTAGAACTCAAGTTTAGATCTTCCACACACCTTGAGTTAATTTTTGTATATAGTTTAAGACAAGGACAAAATTCATTTTTTTCTATATTAATATCCAGCTGCCCTGACACAATTTGTTGAAGAGAGTGTTCTTTCTTCGTTGAGGTTCCTTGGCACTGTTTTTGAAGATGTTTGACTGTACATGCAAGGGCTTATTTCTGTGCTATTTCATTCCATTGGTTAATATGTCCATTTTAATGACAGCACAACACTCGTTTAGTTACCCTGGCTTTGTTATATATTTTAAAATCAGAAAGTAAGTTCTTCAACTTTTTTTTTCCCTCAAAATTGTTTTGGCCATTGAGGTCTCTTTCAAATTTTATTTGAATTTTAGGACGAGTTTCTTTTGTTTCTAAAAAAAAAAAAAAAAAAAAAAAAAGCTACTGAAAGTTTGAAAGGTATTATATTTAATCTGTAGATCACTTTATGTAGGATGGATATTGTTAACAATATTATCTTCTAATTAATGAATATGAGATGTCTCTTCATTTGTTTGTATGTTTTTAAATTTCTTTCAACAATGTTTTATAATATTTTGTGTAGAAGTCTTTAATCTTCTTGACAGTTTATTTTTAAGTAATTTATTTTTCAGGCAGTTATAAATAGAATTGTTTTCTAAATTTTCTTTTTGGATTGTTTATTGTTACTGTACAGAAATTAAACCTATTTTGGTGTATCGATGGTAGAGTGTGCAACTTTGTGAAATTTGTTTTTCAGTTGTAACTTTTTCTGTGGAATCTTTAATGCATTCTAAGATCATGTCATCTGAATACAGAGAAAAGTTACTTCATTCTTTCTTTTTAATATCTTTATTTCTTTTTCTTTACTAATTACTCTGGCTAGGTCTTCTAGTACTATGTTGAATAGAAGTTCCAAAAATAGGTATCCTTGTGTTTTTCCTGATTTTAGAGAAGAAGTAATGAGTTTTTCACCACTTAGTAGGATGTTAGCTGTAAGCTTTACATAAATGCTTTTATTATGTTGAGGTAGTTGTACCTATTTTTTTCCTCAACAACGTAATTAAAATTATTTATATTCCATAATAAGATGTTTGTTTACTGGTATTTTAAGTTATAGTTTCATTAGTTCAAATATTCATACCTTTGCTTTTCTTCTCCAGCCTAAATGTGTAAAATTATCCCTCACAACAAATATTATATATTTATGATATTGAAACTCCTTTAGTTGTTCTTGCCTTTCGAAGTGAAGCTTCTAAGTTTTCTCTATTATACATGATGCTGACTTTTGCCTTTGTGCATATATCTATATGTACATCTCTATCTACATATACATATATACATGTCTTATGACTGTGTACATATGTATATATCTGTGTGTGTGTGTGTGTATTCCAATAGGATATAGTGTGAATTCATGAGGCCATTTATTGTGTGTAAACATGCATATATATGAATACATATATATATATATTTTAACTTTATTTCTTCTGTGATACATCAGTATCTCTTTTCTTTCAGAATGAGAAGCTTGGTTCTCTAGAACACAGATCACAATAAAATTAAAATAATCCATAACTATAATTTGCTTTATTGCTTATTGCATAAAAATGTTTTTAGGGTAACAATGTTGATACTACTACTATTTTTTACAGTTATTGAAAATAAATAGAAATTATTATTTGACTATGCAAATGATTGTAAATGTTTGCTCCGGGTTTGAGATTTTGTTGTTGAGCTTAGTTTTTATGTGGGGGTTTGGGAAGCTGTAAAGAGTATACTGTCACCTTCATTGCCATTGACACAGAATGCTATAATTTCTTTTGATCTTCTATAGCTTCTTGAATTCAAAGATTAATATATTTCCTTGCTTTTCAACATATTTATTTAAGAATCTAAAACTTCCTCCATGTACTGCTTTAGCTGTATCATATTCCTTTTGATATTCAATAATTTTATAATTGCTATCTTCTAGATATCACATTGTTTAGGCCCGTTTTCTTTGATCCAAGTATTATGTATTCATACATTTTACTTACAAATTATAGGATGTTTTAAAACATTTATTTTCCACACATGGTGGTGTTTTATAGTTTTATTGTATTGCAATCAGAGTATGTTTTCTGTAATATTTCTATCTCTGAGAAGGTTGTATTTTTTTCATGTATGTGGTAATTATGGTTAGTTGTTAAATATGCCACATGTTTTAAATGTCACTATCGTCAGGGTACAGTGTTTGATGTAATTTGTTGGAGCTAGTTTATTGATTATGTTACTTAAGGGTATTTTGTTTTCTAGCAATATTGTACATAGGTGACTCAAAAAATCACTTTCTGTTCAACAAAAATAAGCAAATGTAAAACACAAAAATTAATGACCTAAAGCTGGTCCTAGTTTTAACCTGAGTTTATATTACTCCTGAGGTCTGTACAACTTCAAATCAATATTTTCTAACTTAACGACTTCAATATAATCCCACAGATTTAGTTATTTTGAAAATGAGCCCACAAGTAATATTACAAAACATACAATGCAGCATAATAACTTCATACAGTCTGGTAGGGAAAAACAGAATAATCAAATTAATAGGTATTTCATATGACTTCAAATGCAATCTATCAGCAAATGACTCCCCAAGTTATATCTCCAGCCTCTATATTTCTTCTGAACTTTAGACTCCTTCATATAATGTCTGCTTAACATCTCTTACTGGTTTCCTAATAGGCATGTCAAATTCAAGATGTCCAAATTGAACTCCTGGTCTTCAACTGATTTTACCACAAACACCTGATCTCAATTTTTCTGGTACTCTATTCTTGTAGTTTCCCAGTCCAGAAATCTTGGTGTTATAATTAATTTTGTCTTTCTAGTTCTATCCAATCTGTTAGGAATTCCTGCTGGTTCCACTTTCAAAAATATGTACAATTGATCCTTGAACAACATGGGTTTGAACTGTGAGGGTTCAGATATACATTGATTTTAAAAAATAAATGTAGTTGCCCCTCCATATGAGTGAGTTCATATCCACAACCAAAGGCAAATGAAAAATATAGTATTTGCAGGTTACAAAACCAGTCTCTATGGGACATTTTGTATACACAGTGTCTGAAGTGCAGACTTCAGGACTTGAGTAATTGTGGATTTTGGTATGGGGAAAGGACCTGGAGCCAATGCCCCACGTACACTGAGGGGAACTATAGCTAGTATACTTCTCATCAATGCCTCTGCTTCAATCCTCTTTTGAGATATAATATCTCTCTTGAATGACTTTGGTCATCTCCTAACTGGCGCCCTGCTTCTAACACCTTCATTTTCCCTTCACTTCTGCTTGGTCTACTGTCTTTAGAGAAGCCAAAATGAAACATTTATAAACTAATAAGACCATATCATGCCCCAGATAAAACTCTATCACTAATTCTTTATTTTACTCAATGTAAAACTAATGGCTTTACAGTTTCTCAAGGGCCTGAGTGACCTGAGTCTCACACTATCTCTGAGTTCATTTCCTGTACTCTCTGTCACTTCACTCAAATCATACTGTCCCCCTCATTCTTTCTAGTGTAGGACAGGAATATTTCTGCCTTAGGGTCTTCATATCCAATATTTTGTCTGGCTGAACATATTAATTTCCAGGTATCCATTTGGATATCTGCCTCTTATTTCTTGCAAATGCCTCTTTCTCACTGAAGCCTATCCTGACCGCTTTACCTCCAGGCCACCAGTCCTCCCCCAGCATGTTCCATCCTCCTTACTCTGCTTTAAATGTATCCATAGCATTTATTACATCCAAGAATACCATGTAATTTACAGATTTGTTATGATTGCTTTCTGATTTCCACACCAGAATAAAAGCTCCATGAAGATAGAGTTGTACTTGTTTTGTTCACTACAATAACCCCTGCATCTGGAATAATCCTTAATACATAGTAGTTTCTTGATAAATATTTTCTTTTCTAAATGAATGAATCATTTCATTAAATGTATAACTCTATGAGATAGGTGTTGTTTGTATTTTACACAGGATGTCAATGAGATTCAGATGTGTACAGATAATATGGTTAATAAAAGACCTGGCTCTTAGATCCAGGTTTTATTGACCCTTTGTCCTGTGCTTTTATTTTTATACCGTATGCTTTTCACTGTGCTTGCCCTCTATGATTCTTGAAGGAAAGCAAGAAAGTATACTGAGTTTCCTGGGCCTCAGTCAGTAAATCTTGTTGACTTTTCGTGATGTGCTCAGCCAAACACTAAGAAAAAGTAAAATTCATTGATTCCTCTCTCCATTTTACTTACAATAAAGCTTTCCAGGGTAAAGTGAAAGTGGCATTTTGGGAAGAAATTTTAAAAAATGGGGAGAAGGAGTGGATGGTGGTGAGAAAATCTGAGGCTTTTTCTGTCTAAAATAAAAGAACATATCTCTTCAGTGGTAGAGTAAAATGAAAAGAATTGTAGGCCCAAATCTGCTTCTAATTAAGCATGTGACATTTAATACACTGCTTGACTTGTTTTCTCATTTAAAATATGAGAACATTAGAGTGAATAATGCTTAAATATTTTTCATATTTAACATTGTTCAAAATCTATTGGCTGAAGTAATCATCTAGGAGATGATTTGGCAAGCTGGTTTATAAAATGAGATTATAATCTCCATTTATGAATCTTTATTTCCTACTGGGCCAAAATCGAAGAAGGAAAGCACTTCAAAGCTTCTTTTTTCTGCTTTTTTGATACTCATTTCAGTTTTGAAATGATAAATATGACATGAATTTGAAAAATAAGACATGAATTCCAAATGTATTTCTGTTTAATTTCATATTCTTCAGAGTTTTTTCCTAATTTTGCCAGTGAGTTGAAACTATTAACTAAAATAAAGGCATTGTCATACTAAAATGCACATATCTTGGTTGTTAAAAAGAACAATTAGAAAATAGATGTTTGGTTGATATGGAGAAAGTAGGTACCAATATTCTATACTAATATGCTGTGGTAACATCCTTGATGTTATAATAGCATAACATCATGTTATCTGGGGTTGTGATGAGGCATTTTCCTTCTGTTAAGCAGGTACAGTCACCACCACTCTTGCCAAATCATCTTAGTGCAGAGAAATTGAAATACCACGTTAACTGCACACACATTTGCTTTGTTCAGGGGATGTACTTGTCACCAGTCAAGCTTGGCATCTACAGAGTGCAGGCAGTGAAATGTGGGCTTGCCACAACTCTCTATCTAGTTTCTTAAAACCCTGATTCAGTGTTACCCAAGAGGTTATGAAACATGAGCAATAAGAAAGATCACTAATAATGAAGTCCTGGCAGGCAGCCAATCTTCCTGTAGTGAAGCCCTGCTCACTTTAATGTAGTTCCAAGGGGCTGGATACATGTAGATGATGAATGACAGCAGGATGCTGAAACAGCTGCTAGGTGATCAGCTGAAGTGGCCCAAATGAATGTGGGCAGGGAAGGAGGAGTGTAGATGTTAGAACATTTGCTAAAGGACTGTGAAACAACACTTAGAGCATCATGATACTACCTAGCTGGCTGGTACAGCACAAAAGCATCAGAGAATCCATCTTGGCCTATAATTTTCACGTAAAATGATTTTTTTGGCCAAATAATATTAGAAAGCCAAACAGAAAACATCCCATCAAAATTATTTCCTAGAATGCCACATTGACTCTTATTTTGATGTGACAGCTCTTAAACAGTCAACAGATATCTACAGGTTTTGAGTTTTCCTCTAGAAAATCAGCAGGTTCCACATTTCCAGACTTCACAATATGTACCTTTAGCTTCATTTTTAGATCCTGTAAATCAGTATGAGAAAAGGTATAACATGAGCTAAGGCAAGGTAATAAAAAAATAAAATAGCAACTAAGAGGTAAAAAACCTGCATTATTTTCCTAACAATTAAGTCCTCTTTTGGTGGGCATTGCATATTTTTGGAGGCAAAATTAGTCTTAAGTTGGAACCAAGCACAGAAATTATCTGAAAGAATCAGCACTACGTTGGTAGAAAAATATGTGGAAGAGTGTTTACTATTTAGAGGAAATATCCTCTATCTGAATGCTTATTTATATAAAGACAGTTATCTTCAAATATAATAGGTCACAATCTATTCAATGGTTAAATGACCCATGCTAGACTCCATGTTTGAAGTTGACTACTTGATTTTTCCTTATATATTAATGTACAGTTTGCATCTGCCATTGGATTTGACTCAGTATGTATATTTCGATTTTGTCTTTAAAATCAAATATTTTAGTTATATCCCAAGCTCTGTAACCAACATTCTTTCCTTTCTTTACATTTTTTCTTGCACATCTATGCACTCAACACATTGCAAGATACTGAGGGTAAAACAATAAATAAGATATATAATTTCTTTTTTTTTTTTTTTTTTTGAGACGGAGTCTTGCTCTGTCGCCCAGGCTGGAGTGCAGTGGCTGGATCTCAGCTCACTGCAAGCTCCGCCTCCTGGGTTTATGCTATTCTCCTGCCTCAGCCTCCCGAGTAGCTCGGATTACAGGCGCCCGCCACCTCGCCCGGCTAGTTTTTTGTATTTTTTAGTAGAGACGGGGTTTCCCCATGTTAGCCAGGATGGTCTCGATCTCCTGACCTCGTGATCTGCCCGTCTCGGCCTCCCAAAGTGCTGAGATTACAGGCTTGAGCCACTGCGCCCGGCAAGATATATAATTTCTAAACTCCTAGAACTTGAATATTTATTGTTTAAAGTTTACTTTACTTGGCCTTGTTTAGAGATACCAGGTCACACAATTCATGACATCTACTCAAAAAGGCACACAACTTTACTGGAGATGAATAAATCAAATGAAAAGAAAATAAAGAAAGGCAATATTTATAATTGTTTAATGAGCCTTTCAGAGCAGGCAAACTTTTCTACAAAGGGCCAGTCAGTGCTTTATACCTTCACCTCTGCCCTTGTAGAACAAAAGAAGTCAGAAACAATAAGTAAATTAATGGGTGTGACTTTACTTCAAATCAAACTTTATTGACAAAAACAGGTGGTGGGCTTGATGTAACCCATGGGCTGTGGTTGGTTGACCCCTGTTTCAGAAAATAATTTCTGTAGTAGCTGGGGAAGGGATGGAAATCATAGCATAAGATCAGAGAGAAGGTTCACTGGATCTCAAAGACAGGAAGAAAAGTGGCTCACACCCATTTTACAGAACTTCAGCAAAATAACTAGAATATACTCTACAACTTCTTTTTTACAGCACATAAATTTATTCATCTCAACCCAAACTTTGCTACCCACATGAAGTTTAACTCCATCTTTTCTAGTCCAACTCTTTCTACATGAGACCTTATTTTTTCCGTTGGTTTTGAGCTTGATCCCTAGAGAAGACTTATGCTCTGAATACTAGGTACTTTTTTAACAGTCATAAACTGATTGCTTTAAGATTCAGGTCTCTGTTTACATCGGCAGGCAAACACTGATTCCCATACTTGATACTGGCTGAATATAAGAAGAAAAAGAATGATGTATGGGATGAGTAGTAGGATAAAAGTAGTAGAAATGAGCTGTAATGGGAAGACTGAAAACTGGAAAATATCCTCAAAGTTGAAAGAGGCATAATGATAAAAAGTACAGTCATGCATTGCTTAATAACAGAATTGTGTTCCTTGGGCAATTTTGTCCTTGTGTGAACAACATACAGGGTACTTACACAAACCTAGATGGTATAGCTTACTGTACACATAGGCTATAGGATATAGGCTATTGCTTCTAGGCTACAAATCTGTATACCATGTTGCTATACTGAATACCATAGGCAATTGTAACGCTATGGAAAGTATTTCTGTATCTAAACACATCTAAGTATAGAAAATGTATAGTAAAAATATGGTATAAAAGATAAAAAATGATACACCTGCATAGGACACTTATCATAAGTGGAGCTTGCAGGACAGGAAGTTGCTTTGGATGAGTCTCCGAGTGAATAGTGAGTGAATGTGAAGGCCTAGGATGCTACTGTACACTCTGTAGACTTTATAAACACTGTACACTTAGGCTCCACTAATTCATAATTTTTTTCTTTCTTCAATAATAAATTAACCTTAGCTTACAACATTTTCCTTTATAAAATTATTTTTTAACTTTTTGACTCTTTCATAATAACACTTTGATTAAAATACCAACACCTTGTACAGCTGTACAAAAATATTTTCTTTTATATATTCTCATTCTTTAAGCTTTTTTCTATATTTAAATTAAAATTTTTGAATTTTTTTAAACAATTGTGTTAAAAACTAAGAAAAAATGACACACATTAGCCTAGGACTACAGGGTCAGGATGATTAATATCACTGCCTTCAACCTTCACATCTTGTATCACTGGATGGCCTTCAGGGGCAATAACATGCATGGAGATGTCATCACCTATGATAAACAGTGCTGTCTTCTGGATACCTCTTGAAGAACCTGCCTGAGGCTGTTTTACAGTTAACTTTATATATATATATATACACACACACACACACACACATATAAAGTTAACTGTATATATAATATACTTACATATATGTAGAAGCAGTGCACTCTAAAATAGTAAGTATAGTATAGTAAATACATATAAACCAGTAACATAGTTATTTATTATCATTTTTAAGTATTATATACTGTATATAAGTTGTATATGCTATACTTTTATATGACTGATATCACAGTAGGTTTGTTTACACCAGTATTACCATAAACACGTGAATAGTGTGTTACACTGACACATTATAAGGCTATGACATCAGTAGGTAGTAGAAAATTTTCAGCTTAATTATAATCTTGGCCATTGTGGTGGCTCACATCTGTAATCCCAGCACTTTTAGAGGCCCAGGTAGGAGTATCACTTAGGGCCAGGAGTTTGAAATCAGCCTGGCAACATAGGGAGACCCTATCTCTACAAAAAATACAAAAAAAATTAGGTGGTGTGGTGGCACATGCCTGTAGTCCCAGCTACTTGAAAGGCTGACCCAGGAGGATGGCACCACTGCACTCCAGCGTGGGTGACAGTGAGACCCTGTATCAAGAAAAAAAATTATTATACGACTACCATCCTATATACGGATCATCACTGGCCAAAATGTGTCATTATGAGGCACATGTACATTAACGTGTTTCAGAAGGTCCAGCTGATCACAAGCATGCCATTCCTATGCAGAGAGACACGTTCTTTTAAGAATCTGATGATGTTATAGTTGGGTAATTCTACCCCTATAGAGAGTACATGGAAACATTATATATTAATGGTAAAGTTAATGAATATTTCACTAACCTGAATATACTTTTCCATAATATTCTCCATAGTCTGCATAATTAAGCATTAATAATTTAAGTTAGTTTTTGAGGTCTTTGAGGATTTCCAATTCATAGTATAAGACTTGCAGAACTTTACCATTACCATCCCTCTTTTGCTAAGTTGTTAATTAAATAACAAGCTACAAATGATTCATTTTTAAGTACCAAATGCATTTTAAATAAATGCTCTTGCAAAGTATCTACTTTGTGTGTGCTGCTTGAGACTGTCTAGACAAGATATTTCCATAAGATCTTAACACTTTATGGTTCTGCATATACCCATGTTTTCTGAATAGCATTCCTTCTGTCTGGCACTTTCTCCTGCATTCTACACATAACTTAGACCCCTAACTTAGCATCCTTCACCTGACTTCAACATCATTTTTCAAAGGAATCTGCCTTGGCCTTCCCAGGAGTGCTGAGTACAAAACACATCTGCTTGCTCAGCACTGTCATACTTGTCACATTTATTTGTGATTGTTTTTGCTTTTCTCTCCATTAGATTCTGGGGCACTGGAACACAGGAATTCTTCTTCATCTCAGTGGCTACTTCCAATGCTGGTATACAGTAGGTACTCAATAAATATTTGGAGAAACAAATGAATGACAAATTCCTATTGTACCATGTAACCGTATTATGAACATATCTCAGAAGCTACAAAAAGCATTTTGTTCTTAAAGTTATAGCTAATATACTAATTAGATCATCTTCACAACTCATCTAATTTATTCACATTTGTATTTAACACACAAGTGAAAATAATATGTGGAAGTTATAAGCACTATTTTATATATAATGGTAGTATTTCTGATCTCAGATAAAGACACCTTGAGTTCATTACAATCATCATCAGCTACGGTTCTTTGAGTAAGTCACTCAAGCCTCTCTGAGCTTTAGTTTTTACATCTATAAATAGGACAATAATAACATTCTTCATGGTTGCTCTGAGGATGGAAAAGATCATTCTTACAATGGCTTTTAAATCACATCATGAAATATAAATCATCATGATTATTTCATTTCTTTTCATGTTCAACCCTAAGCATCACCAAGTAAAACATTGTTAAAAGCCTCCAGGAGCAGGACATGCCTTGGTATTTATATGGAATATTATTTTTAATAATTAACAATTTTCCCCTCATATCTTAACTATTCCTGCTGGATATTATAAATGCTGCAACAGCTACACATTTTCATAGCATTATTTATTTCTCCCTTTGGTTCTGAGCTGTTAATGACAAATGGAGAATTAAGAGGTAAAACAGGCCGGGTGCGGTGGCTCACGCCTGTGGTCCCAGCATTTTGGGAGGCCGAGGCGGGCGGATCACGAGGTCAGAAGATTGAGACCATCCTGGCTAACACAGTGAAACCCCGTCTTTACTAAAAATACAAAAAAAATTAGCCGGGCGAGGTGGCGGGCGCCTCTAGTCCCAGCTACTCGGGAAGCTGAGGCAGGAGAATGGCGTGAACCCGGGAGGCGGAGCTTGCAGTGAGCAGAGATCACGCGACTGCACTCCAGCCTGGGTGACAGAGTGAAACTCCGTCTCAAAAAAAAAAAAAAAAAAAAAAACCACATAAAACAATTTAATTTTCTATTCAAACAGAGGACTAAGCATGGTTCCTTAGTTTTTAATGAGAACGATTCATCTTTAGATAGAGATGTGTTAAATGATTAGTTAAGAAGAATATATTCATCAAAGATTGAATATGCACACCAGGTCTTCTTTTCTAGGTATTCACTTGGCCAGGAAAATAATGATTCTTTCTCTTGCTTGATAGAAATATGGCTATACTTCTAGCAGATTCATGCTGTTTAACCCTGCATAGCCACTATCTGTGAAAGACTGGTCTCCAGAATGTTAACTCACATTTACAATGTTTGCAGAAGCTTGCAATGCAGGAGTGAATCTTTAAAAAGACTTACTGCCACAATCACCACCCATCCTATTTAATAAAATGGAGCAGTGGAGTTGTTTCAAAAGTCACATTTGTTC
Organism: Piliocolobus tephrosceles; assembly: GCF_002776525.5. NCBI lineage: Eukaryota > Metazoa > Chordata > Mammalia > Primates > Cercopithecidae > Piliocolobus > Piliocolobus tephrosceles. The sequence goes on along the minus strand of NC_045455.1, from coordinate 62,920,313 downwards.
TTCATATCAGAGAAAACCAGTGCATTTCTAAAAGTAGGTGACTTGAATGGAGAAAGTAATTGCCTGGTTCATTCATGTAAGATCTAATAAAAAACTGTTTTACCATACTTAAGTGTGCAAACGTTTTTCAATCACCTTTTTAAATTTCAACTGGTAACACTTAGAAAGGAGATCACGAAGTAGATATTTTCAGATATTTTGAACATAGGCATATTCAAAGTTCATAGCGGAACATACTTTTTTTTTTTAATCACTGAGTATATTACAGTCACAATTTAACCCTGGTCAATGCAGCAAACTTTGCATCTCATTTTTCTTGAGGTGGCTTTTCTCGTTTTTCATATCTTGCAAATTGCGGAAAAAAATGAAACTGAAAAAAAGAAATAAAATTAAAAAGTAGAAAAGTGGATTACATGGGTTCCAGACACAGGGCTGCTACATTCTGAGACTTTTATGGAGTGATGATAAGCCCCTTGAAAGAGACTTTGATATTGAGGCCAGCCCTTCGGCAGTGCAGTTTTCCTGTGGCAGACTTTCTAATGCATGTTGCTACTGGGAGAGGGAGGCTAATTCCAGCCTTTCCCCCTGAAATTTCTAAACCAACTTTCTCAATCACAGTCACTTTGGGTGCCAAGATGAAGCTGCTAGCAAGTATGACAACATTTCTTTCATTCTGAATATTTTATAATTGAAAATGCAATGAATACAACAAACCAGGATAGGGTGATAAAAACAATATTGTCATTGAGTCAGGAAAGGGATGCCTTTTAGAGAAGGCATCAGGAAAGATCATTTGAAGATGTGACAGTAGAGTTGTGGAAGATATCTAAGAGCAAACTTGCAGACAGCTTGTGTAAAGGTGCAGAGGCTGCAAATATTTTGTTTTGTATCTGGAGTATAAAGAAAGAAAGGACAGGAGTGATGAGGTGCAAGCCTGATCTCTCAGCGCCTTGAGACCATTATAATAAGTTAATCAGGAAATTTCCCAGCAAATGGAAATAAATATAAAATCTGTTCTTTACATCTATCGTTGTACTAAACTATGTTCTGGAAAAGTCAATTTCGTTTTATTCCTGAGAGATGCCTTTCTAGTCACAAATCTGCCCATTTAAAAAATGAGAGTCTTTCATGTTTGAATCCAAGGTTTCAAAATTTTACCTTTCTACTCTTCACTATGCGAGAATATATTTTCTTCACAATATGTGCTTATTAACCATTCATATATCTTCTTTGGTGAAATGTCTATTGTATTGATTTGCCGATTTTTAAATTATGTTGTCTCCTTTTTAATTTATAAGAATTCTTTATATATTCTGGTTATAAGTTTTAAATGGATATTGTGTTTCACAAATATTTCCTCCCAGTCAATGTCTTATCTTTTTCTTTCCTTAAAGATGTCTTTTGAAGCCCAAAAGTTGTTGATTTACTGATTTGTTTATTTAAGATGGAGTTTTTGCTCCTGTTGCCCAAGCTGCAGTACAATGATGCAATCATGGCTCACTGTAACCTTTGCCTCCCAAGTTCAAGTGATTCTCCTACCTCAGCCTCCCAAGTAACTGGGACTACAGGAGCCTGCCACCATGCCCGGCTAATTTTTTGCATTTAGTAGAGACAGGTTTCACCATACTGTTCAGGCTGGTCTCAAACTCCTGACCTCAGGTGTTCCACCTGCCTTGGCCTCCCAAACTACTGGAATTACAGGCATGAGCCACTGCACCTGGCCAAAAAGTTATTTTATTTTATTTTATTTTATATTTTATTTTATTGTATTCTTTAAGTTATTTAAGTCATGTATGTGCAGATGAAAAGTTAATTTTAATGAAATCCAATCTATTTTTTTTTTTTATTTTATGTACCATTACTGGTGTTATGTCTAAAATCTGTGGTCTAAATTACTTTCACAAAAATTTTCTCCTATATAGTCTTCAAAAATTTTATATTTTAGCCTTTCCATTTTAGTGTATGATCTATTTTAAGTTAATTTTTGTCTTATGATATGAGTAAAGTACCTAAATTAGGAATTTTAATGGGATTATCTAATTTTCTCAGAGCCATTTGTTGAAAAGACTACCTTTTCCCCCCATTCAACTGCCTTAGTGGCTTTATTAAAAGTCAATGAAACGTAGATGCTAAGGTTTTATTTCTTAATTTTCAATTTCATTCTATTTATCTATGGATCTTTTCTTGCACCAGTATCACAGTGTTATGATTATTGTAAATGTATGGTAACCTTTGTCATGGTTCTTTTTCAAAATTGTTTTGGTTATTGTGAGCCCTTTTCATTCTCATTTAAATGTTAAGACAAGCTAATCAATATTTACAAAACTATCAGCTGAGATTTTAACAGGGATTTTGTGTTAAACCCGTTGATAAAACTATAAAGAAATACTTTTTAAACAATGTTGAGCTTTGTAGCACATAAACATAGAATGCCTATTTATTTCAAATCTCTTAAAACTTTTTTTCAGTAATGTTTTGTTGTTTTCAGAAAACAGGTCTTGAACTTCTCATGAAAAATCTCAAATATTTTATTCTTTTTGATGAAATTATGTATGAAATTGTTTTTCTTAATCTCATTTTCAGATGTTCTTGGTGAGCATATGGAGGGTGTGTTGATCTCCTCATGCTGCCCTCCCAGAAGTCATGCATCCTTTAAACAAGAATGTTTTCTGCATCGTGGGAACAGTGGGAAAAGTATAGGGCTTTGTGTGAAGTATCTCATAGTACACTTGGAAAGATACACTAAAACTAGATTTTAAAATATGTTGCATTTATATTCTGAATTACACTTGAAAAAAAATACCTGAACAGATGTAAAGAGAAAATAAAGCTAAGCGAAAGAAGAATGAGAAATGGAGATCTTTGCAAAACTGAAAAATTGTCCTGGGACGATGTGAGAAGGGCCTAAACAAAAACAGTAGTGGGGACAGATATGTTTTCCAGTCAAGCCTTGGTTGAAGAGCTACCCTAAATCTAGTGAATGAAAAAAATGATAAGCTATTCAGAGCCTATCATCTATCTGGCACCAGTGAGGTTGTGTGGAGTGCTCAACAAGTGATAAATTTGCAATAAAAAAAAATGGCAGGAGTAAACAAAGTTTATTTATTTTGAACAGTATTTTTGGCAAATAATGGTTTATATTTTTTCATATTCAGTTTTATAATAAATGTTTCTTATACTTTAGTATGTATACATTTGCAAATGCTTGGCTTATAGCTTTACAACGAAGCAATAATTAGTAAACAAAAATACACCTATTCATTAACTGTAACTGAATGTTTTTCAAATAACATAAAGTCATGGTAAACATTAAATGAGGTAATATCTAGTAGAGTAAAAAAATGGCAAAAAATATTACTAAATAAATGCTATTTTTATATTTTCTTTCCCTTGTTGTCCATACTCACTATTTATTGATACTAAAATTATGCCTGACATTCAGAAAATATGTCTCTTGTAAAGTTTTTTTAATATTATGAAGTCTAAATTAAGATTAAAAATACCAATGGAAATTTCACAAAGCATATTCCACAAGAAGGACAAGAAAATGAGCCTGCAATTAGATAAAACTGCATCCTTTCAAAGAATTGTATTATTAAATATTCAAGATTATGTGCATTAGTGAGGACATAAACTCATAGGCATACCTTTTTGCAAGGCTACTGACAGTAACTAACCATTAGAGAAACATTAAATGAAACATTGAAAGGGGAAGACAATTCAAGAAATGGACCAATTTGAGCAACTCAAAGGCACTACTTTAGATGGCACATTTAGGGAACAAAAGACCAAAGAGAGTAAGGAACAAATATCATCTGTAGACAAAGTGGCCACTGCCCATTGATTGAGAGGTCACATTTTAAATCATTTTGACAGCTGAAAATGGAGAAGAGTTTTCCCAGAAGGTAGTTTTTAAGTTATTTTAAGAAAAATAACTTAATATAAAGAAAAGAACACTGAAACTGACCCAAAAATGACTAAAAGATTTAGTTGCAGAGTATATGACCAGTGTAGGACTAAAGCCAGATAAAGAACATTTAAAAATTGCATGCAGAATAGATGAAGGGAACAACTCACTAAATTGCCATTTTCTGGCTCCTTTGGAAACCATTTCTCCCTCTAGCAATATTCTACCCTTCCATTCAGTTTAAGGATAATTTTATTTTTTTCTAGCATGATCTGGGTTTATGACACCTTCAATTTTTTCTTAGCAGAAGCAGTTTATTAGATGTATTGCTTATGACTAATTCTCTCAAGATTTGGACTGTAGAAACAATAGCAACATTTCGTTTCTCATTTCATAAATCCTTAATATGAAAATATCATCTATCAAATTTCTATATATTCTATAAATATATTAAAGGTGAATCAATAATATGAAGCATGATTTTCTTTTCATCTCACAGCATTGTGTTCAGAGTTGGCATTCATGTTATAGCTTGGGATAACACTTTCTTGCTTTCATTTTGAAACTTTCAGTGGTCCTGCCACTTGGATTCATGCTGTATTTGTACACACAGAGGAATAGAAAAATGAAAAAGATGTCTGTATGATTTCAGTCAACAGCCACTTTTTATCTGAATTATATTAATGTTGGTAAGCATGACTCAATGATCAGGTAGTCTGGTTTAGAGTAAAGCATATCTGAACATGAATTCAGGGTATGCCCCTTAACCTCACTAAGGTACTATTATTCTTCTTTATAAATTGAGATAATGACAAAAATTAACAGAATAAAGTAAATTCTGTGAAGATTAAATGAGATGTTGTTTAAAAAAAAAAAAAAAAAAAAAAGCCCTTAGCATAGGTGCCAGAAATTGTAGTCATCACATAGACCAATGGCACAGAATAGAGAACCCAGACGTAAGTCCACAGACCTTTGACAAACCTGACAAAAACAAGCAAAATAGTGCCCTATTCAATAAATGGTGCTGGGATAACTGGCTAGCCATTTGCAGAAAATTGAAACAGGACCTCTTCCTTATACCATATACAAAAATTAACTCAAGGTGGATTAAAGACTTAAAATAAAATTCAAAACTTTAAAAACCCTGAAAGACAACCTAGGCCGTGCCATTCAGGACATAGGCACAAGCAAAGATTTAATGATGAAGATACCAAAAGCAATTGCAAAGACAAACAAAAATGGACAAATAGAATCTAATTAAACTAATGAGCTGCTGCACAATGAAAGAAATGACAGAGCAAACAGACAACCTACAGAATGGGAGAAAACATTTGTAAGCTGGATCTGCATCCAACAGAGGTCTAATATCCAGAATCTATAAGGAACTTAATCAAATTTACAAGAGAAAAACAAACAACCTCATTAAAAAGTAGGCAAAGGACATGAACAGACACAATTCAAAAGAGGACATACATGTGACCAATAAGCATATTAAAAAAAAGCTCAACATCACTGATCATTAGAGAAACGCAAATCAAAACCACAATTAGATACCATCTCATACCAGTCAGAATGGCTATTATTAGAAAGAAAAAAAAAAAACAGATGCTGATGAGGTTGTGGAGAAAAAGGAACAGTTATACACTGTTGGTGGGAGTGCAAATTAGTTCAACCTTTATGGAAGACAGTGCGACATTTCCTCAAAGACAGAAATATTGTTTGAAGGAATGGTATTTACAAAAAGAAATACACACAAAGGAATATAAACTATTGTGTCATAAAGACACATGCATGTGTATGTTCACTGCAGCACTATTCACATTAGCAAAGACATGGAATCAGTCTAAATGGTCATCAATGATAGACTCGATAAAGAAAATGTGGTACATACAGATCATGGAATACTATGCAGCCATAAAATAGAATGAGCTCATATCTGCTCCAGGGACATGGATGGAGCTGGAGGACATTATCCTTAGCAAGCTAACACAGGAACCGAAAACCGGATGTTCTCACTTACAAGTGTGAGCTAAATGATGAGAACATATTGCCACATAGAAGGAACAACACACACTGAGGCCTATCAGAGGGTGGAAGGTCAGCGGAAGGAAAGAATCAGGACAAATAACTAATAGGTACTAGGCTTAATACCTGGGTAATGAAATAATCTGTACAACAAACCTCCATGACGCAAGTTTACCTATATACAAACTTGCACATGTACCCGTGAACTTAAAAAATAAAAGTTAAAAAGCAAAACAAGAAGAAATATTAGTCATCCAGCAAATATAGCTAAAGTAGTAGTTGTAATAGCAATAATGGATGTGCTAGCAATACTGGTCTAAGTCACAGTGGGAGTACTAGTCATAACAATTGTGCTATCAAATTTTGGCCTAAATTATCAAAAGGAAAATTTCCATTTTACTCTTATTTTTACCCCAGCCTAAGTCCAGTAAAAAATCAGAATCTTTATATATAAACTGAGTAAAAAATTTATAATAAAAAATATCCTCAGTTCACAATGTTCTTAATCTATGACTGATACTTTACATGCACTCTCTCTTATCTCCAAAAACATACCCCAAGGAAGGAATATTAGTAGAAATCTAGTTATAAGTGGCTAATACTTCTCTAACTTGCTTGATTTGAAAAGGAAGTTTAGTTGACATGCATTTGAAGCCACGGGGCTGTCAGGGATGGGAGTGACCCCAGAAAGTCTTTATTTCGCATCTCCTATCTGTTTTTTGTTGTTGTTGTTGTTATTTTGCTATCATAGTTGTGCCTCTCTTTATCAGAAGCATGTCTGTAGTTGACTCCAGATTTAATGCCATGCAGATTCCTGACCAAAGGGAACAGGGGCCAGGTGTCCCTCATCTCTAGTTTGTATAAAACAGTTGGGGAAATCTGACTGACTCAGTTTCAGTGAGGTTCTCATCCTTAAGTATCAATCACTCTTGGAGGTTGGGAAAAGGGGAGCAGGTTGACTAGCCTAGCCTGTGTGACATGACCATTCTGTGTCCATGAGGATGGTATCTGTAACATGAAGAATGCAGGAAGTATTGCTAGGCACCAAGAAAGATGGCTACCACAGCATGCAAGCAAAACTCCTTATTTACAGATGGGATGTTAGGATTCTGAGACAATAAGTAATTTTAAACCTTCAGAGTTCTAATGAGAATTTGCATTTGTGTCTCTTTAACTGCAACATGCATGATCTGTCCACTGTGTCATCCTCCTATTTTAATTTTATGGATAATGTTTATGTGATGAATCCTGGCAGTTGGTATTGGTATTGAATATCAGGACAGAGAATTCATCCTGGTTCTCAAAATATAAGTGTTTGGTAATCTCACTTCTCTTCATAATTGGCAACACTTTACCTAGTGCTACTAAGAATTTCCTAAAGCTCCATCAAAGCAACACTGAATTGATAGATTTTCTTAAATACATTAGATTTCATTAATTCAGCAAACAGCACAATTGTTATTTTTTTTATTTTATCAATTTTTAATTGCAGTGTGCTTAACAATCCCTCTCATTAATAATGTCTTCCCCAAATCTAGGAAACATGTTTGTATTTTATTTTGTATTTTTCATAAAAGCCCACTGAGTCCATGAAAGGACGTACATATATACAACATTGCTCAGTCATGATTTTCTGTTTTCTCAGTATTCTTGGCCATGATTAAATAATAAGTAAATATTATTTTATGAGATATTTTGGAGTTTCGGGAAGTATCCAAATGTATATAAAAGAACTTACTTTATTTAATGTGTTGTAAGACTCAAGGTTTGTAATACTGAAGTCTGAAAATATTCATGTAGACCTGCTTTGCTTGTTTTTGACACCTAAAGTTATTGACCTAATCAGTTTTCTTTCTCAAATTTAACCTATTTGATTTTCACATGAACCCCCTAAAATGTGTTATTTTCCTGTGTGCCTCTTGAGATATTATGATAAATGAACACAGTAATACATCATCTATTACGCTTTGTGGCATCACCAATAATATAAATAGAACATGCTTTGATAGAGTTTTCTTTTTAAGATATTAGTGGTTACAATTTATTAAGGTGCTTATAAGCTAAGATTAACTTTTCCTCTAATTACGTGAATTTTCCTTCTGTGTCTACCATAATGTTGTTTATTGTGCTACTGTGTAAATGAGTGAACAAACATCCCTTTCATTTTATGAATCTGTTTTATTATACAGACTAGTGTGATTATCATTCTTTGACCTAATTGCAAGCCTGCCTTCAAAATAAATTTACCCTATTTTCCAAGTAGAAAAAAAGTTCAAATTTTTCATTATGCAAAAAGTTATATATTTTTCAAGGAACTCAAAAGTTAATGTTATCATAATCCTAAATAGATGAAGCAATGGTGAAGAAAACTACAGAGCAAATATGAAATTTAATAATGGCCTTCCAACAGCTTGCCTTTCAAATTGTTAGGAATTCATTAAACAATGGTTGAGCAGCACTGACAATTAAATTACTCTCATATGAGGTATCTAGCCATATAATGAATATTGCATACTACATAGCTCACATTTCTAAAGGGATGCAGCCAACAAATTGGATTTCAGACAATTAACATGAGGCTTGGATTCAGTCTCCAGACACATTACACTGTTTCCAAGTAAAAATAATTGGGATGTAACCGTATAAAGAGGGTTAACATTAAAAACGTTAAAGGAAAGAAAAGAGTTTAGAGTTTGTGGCTTCATTATTCTATAGTTTACCACACTGTGGAATAGTTGGGAGGCACGAAGTAGTATTAGTGACTAACCTTACAGAGTTGTAAACATTTTGCACAAATTACACCTTTTAAAGCCTACATGATATAAGTAGCTTATGTTCATTTTCCCACAAATGTTTAAAGCAATGGCTAAAAGTGAAACTGCTAGTGTCACAGCTAGGATTGAAGCCTCTTGAGTTTGGATGTATAACCGCCAACACCATGGATTTTGTGAGACATATAGAGAAGTATCATCCACATTTTTACTACTTGGCTATTTTTTTTCATATTTATGTTTAGTGTCCATTTTTCTCCTCAAAAATATAGAAAACTTTCTATTAAGAACACTTGTAAAAAACAGAAAAGAATACTTACCATGAGTCCTTCATTTACAGCTATTGTATTCACTCACTGGGTGGAGCCCACAGGAAGTTGGGAAAATTAAACAGGTAAGTGTAGAGGGCAGTCTTGACCACGGGGCAGAAGTTATGGAGAACAAATTTGGTGTCTCTTGTAAGTATTACATTCTAACAAATTGTGCCACTAGAGCTACAAATTTGGTGTCTCTGCACTTTTTTGTAGTGTGTTTCAGTTACCATTTTTAAAAGTAAACTTTTTAAAACTTTAGAATAGTTTTATATTTACAGAAAAATTGTGAAGATAGTACAGAGCGTTTCCATATTACCCCACATCCTGTCTCCCGTTGCTAGCATTTTACATTAGTATGGCATATTTATCACAATTTTAATGGACAAATATTGATATATTATCAATATTTAGAGAGACATATACATTTGATATTGAGAATTCCTTCCGTTGGCTTTTATGCTCTTTTGACATATTTTCAGCATTGTGGTTTTGTTTTTAGTACATCAAAATGCTCCATACTCATTTTGTATATTTCCTGTCCAGTCAGTTAACTTTTAATATTGGTGAATGTTATATTATAGACCTTAATTTTTAAGAAACAATTTCATGTATAAACTGCATATTTTTAAAATGTATGATTATTAACTAAAGTCCATTCTTTATTCAGATTTCTTTAATAATTCCCTTTGTCTGCTTCATGCTATCAGCTAAGATATCACATTACATTTGGTTATCATGTGACTCGAGGCTCCTTTTGGCTATGACAGTTTCTCCGGCTTTCCTTGTTTTTGATGTTCCTGATAATTTAGAAAGTAATAATGGTCAGCTCTTGTAAAAATTTCCTCAATTTGGATTTGTCTTATGCTTTACTTATGATTGACCTGGTGTTACAAGTTGTTAGGAGGAAGACCAGAGATAAAGTGCCATTTTCATTACATCATATCAGCAGTGCATACAATTAATATGACTTATCCATCACTTGTTGAAGCTGTTCTTGCTCACTTGGCTGAGAGAATGTTTGTCAGGTTTCTACACTGTAAATTTCCCTTCTCTTCCACTTCCACACTGTACTCTTTGGAGGTCACTATGCACAGTTCACAAGTTAAGGATAAGGAACTATATTCCACCTCCTGAGGGTAGAGAATCTACACAAGTTATTTTGGATTTTTCTGCACAGGAGATTTGTGTTTTCTCCTGTTTGTTTATTATTCAGTCATTTAATCATCTAAGTCTGTAATATTCGTTTTATATTTCAGGTTGTAATTCAATCACTATTTTATTTGTTTTATTGTTCAAATTGTTTCATCTTTGATACTGAGAACTCCCATTGGCTTCTATGCTCTTTTGAGATATTTTCATCATTGTGGATTTTTCTTCAATACATCAAAATGCTCCAGACTTGTTTTTATATTTCCTGTCCAGTTAATTTTTAATGTTGGTGAGTATTATATCCAAAATTTTGACTTTTAAGAAATGATTTAGTTAATACATAAACTGCATATTTTTAAAGTTTATGATTTGGGAAGCTTTGAAATATGCATGCACATGTTAAAATATTACCACGATTAAGATAGCGAACTTAGCCATCACTGACTAAAATTTCCTCAAGCTCCATTGTAATCCTTTCTTCCTTCCACTTCCTTCTTTCTCTCTCACTTTATCCATGCAAATATTGTTCTGTTTTCTGTCACTACAATTAGTAATGAATTCTCTATAATTCTATTTAAGCATAATTACATATTATATACTCTCTTTTAATTTTTTTCACTCAGCATAGTTTATTTAGATTTTCATCCATGTGTTTTTCTGTATAAACAGTTACTTTTTTAAATTGATGAATAGGATTCAATTTTATGTATATATCAAGAATTTTTGTCCATTCACCTTTTGATGGACTTTTGCCTTGTTTCCATAGTTTTGTTTTTACAAATGAAGCTGTTCTAAATATTTGAGTACATATGCTTTCATTTCTCTTGGATAAATATCTAAGAATTAAATGACTACTTCACGTGATTGATGTGTGTTTAACTTTTAAGAAACTGCTAACTGCTTTTCAAAGATGCACTGTTTTCAACTTCTAGCCGCAGAGTGTAAAAATGCTGATTGACCCACGTTCTCAGCAACACCTTTTATATTGTCATCTGATACCTTGTTGGCCAATGTTTGCTTAAATTCTTAGCCTTTTAAAATTAGATTATTTGCTTTTTTATTATTGAGAGTTATTTATACATTCTGGATACAAATCCTTTATCAGATACGAATTTGTAAATATTTTTTCTCGGACTGTAACTTTTTTTTCATTTTCTTAGTGTCTTATGAAAATCAGAATTTCTTTTTCTGGTAAAGTCTGATTTATCAATTTTTTTAATGGAATATGGCTTTTTTTGTTGTACCTAAGAGACATTTTGCAATCCAGTTTCACAAGGATAGCCTGCTATGTCATCTCCTAGAAGTTCATAGTTTTAACTGTAACATTTAGCTGTATGATCCATTTTGAATTAACTTCAGTGAAAAATATGGGTTGAGATTCACTTTTTTTTTTTTGCATAGGGATGTACAAGGGTTCATCACTGCTATAATTTAAATGTTTATGTCTCTCCAAAATTCATAGGTTAAAGCCTAACCCCCAAGATTATATTGTATTGAGTGATACGGACTTTGGAAAGTGATTAGGCCATGAAGATGGAGCCCACATAAATCGGATTAGGTGCCACTATAAAGGAAGCTTGAAGTAGCCTTTTTGCCCCTTCCACCATCTGCTCCCTTAATCCATTTATCTTGATGAAAATGATGTATCTTATAGAACACATTTTAATAGACATAGTTGTGTTGTATCTTACCAGTACAAAAATAGTTCAGAGAAGCTAAATATTATAACCAAAATATACGTGTCACTATTTTTCTTGATAATTAAAAATCTTAATAATGGAACCCAATAGCTATCAAATACTTTAATTATTAAAGTAGAAGCTAAATATCTACTTCAAATATTTACCACTTACTATACATAGCCATTTTATTAGGTTTTAAATGTTAATAGTAAAAGGTATATAAAAAGCACATGTAAAAACTGAGAATCTTATTTTTATTACATTTTCTAAACATTAGCATTTAAAGCCATTCTTTTTTGATTTTAGTTCAACTCAACTATGACTTAGAGATTAACTACTATGTTCCAGTAACTGAATTAAGGTTCTGGGGACACCTGTCGATATATAAATCCCTGAGTCCTTCTTTTAGAAGTTCACAGTGGACAGAAGATGATGGATCATATATATGATAAGTGTACTATTACAATAGCCTCTGAACTTATTTCCACATTTTCACTGAAAACTATGTTAACTTTCTCAAATAGACATTTGATCATGGCATTCACACCATCAAAATATTTTAGTATTCTTCTAAAGGATCACATTGCAACTCCTTTACTACAATTTTATGCCTTTCATTGTTGACCATTAGGATATTTCAGCCTGATTTGTCTTTCTATCATCCTTCCAATATTCTCTACATCTAGGCATTTTTTATTTTTCTATATTTCTCAGTTCTGTCTTATACTGACAGTATTAGAACTCATTAAAATTGCGAGGAGTGTGTCTGAGATCAACAGTTCTTAAATGAAAAATCAGGCATAATATTCAGAAAACTGTCAACTTAAACTTGTAAGCTTTGCGTTTTTTTTTTTTTTTTTTTTCATTGAGCTCGTCTAACCTCCCCTGATTTGAGTCGGGTTGCTTTCACATAGATTATATACGTGGGATAGCTCGATTATACCAGAATGTCACCTCAGTTTTGGTGATTTCAAAGAAAAATTTTACAAATCTATAAGACATGACTGAAATTCATCTTAATTTTAAAATGACTGTATACTATTATGCTAATTCAAGTTTTATAAAACTGAAAGAACCACATCAGAAGATATTCTCTAACAAATTAAATATAAAAGGAATCCAATGGTAAAGCATAATTCTATAAAAAGTAAACACAAAATGTACAGCACAACTTGTAGAAATAAAAAAGTGTAATTTTAAAAAGTAAGTACTAAATGATATAAAAGTAAAAATACATTAGAAATGATTGAAGATTGAATTACTTTTAGAAAACTGCAAATGAAGCCAACTAAAAGAGAGATGTATTAAAAATACAAAAGAGAGGTTAAAAGAAAAAAAAACAAAAGATTGAGAAAGTTAATTATGTATGAAAATATTTCTAGAATGAAGCATAAAAGAAATGTAATACAGACACTATTAAAATAAAAATTTATAGATAATTTCCCAGGATGGAAAAAAAACACATAGTTTTTCAAAATCAGGACACAAAGTATGTACTCTAAAAGACAAACAACACTCAATTAGATGAAACAATACAAAAATAAGCTTGCAACAGCAATACAAAAGAAAGAATTACCTCTGGTAATCAGTAATTTCACTGACATGCGGCTATTCACAATAACAAAGCCAAATGATAATACAACACAAGAAAATAGCAATAATGTAAAACTTATAAAACAATAATGTAGGTTATATGCGTGTATATACGTTAATATATAGATACTACATATATTTAGAGAGACACAAGAGTGAATCTTTATCATTAATAGACCCTCACTGTAGGAAGTAAAATTGTGTGCACTTTAGAAAGAAAACTTTACCTTGAAAATGGAGTGAGATGCAAGCAGTGATTAAAAAAAAAAACAAAAAACAAAACAAAACAAAAAAAAAACCTAAGCAAATGTAAAATAAGCATGATAATGCAGTAGTAACTGTAATGGCAAATCTTTGCGGTATCAGACAAGGCAGAAATACATTATGAATTAAGATAATATTTAAAAAAGATTGCATTTAAACATCATTTTATTGATTAAATTTAGATTATGTAAAATTAAGCAGTGAGAATAAAACTGTGTAATTGTCAAAAGAAAATAATTAGAATATGTAGTTTTCAGCCAAATTAAGAAATAAAAATGTGTTTTAAAAACTTTATTATGCAGGTGGGCCCAACCTAATTGCATGATTCCTTAAAGGTAGAGACTCGAACAGGTTGTGGAGAAACAAAGATACAATAGCATGAGAAGTACTTGGTCCCCTGTTACTATCTTTTAAGATTGAGGAAGGGGCCATGAGCTGAAGAATGCAGTTGATTTCTCAAATCTGGGAAAGGCAACCAGATACAAAGCCTCCAGAAAGTAATATGATCAGACCTTGATTTTAGTCCACTGAAATTTTTTAGGACTTCTGACCACCATAACTGTAATATAAAATTTTATTGTTTTAAGTGACTAAATTTGTGGTAATTTGTCATGGCAGCGATAGAAAACTAAGAGTGATTGTAACAAATAAATACTTGATAATATGGCTTGGATATTTTTGTCTCCTCCAAATGCCATGTTGAAACATGATCCCCAATACTGGAGATGGGGCCTGGTGAGAAACACTAGGGTCATGGGAGCGAATACCTCATGAATGGGTTGGTGCCATCCTCATGACAATGAGTGAGTTAAGTGAGTTCTCACTCTGAGTTCACATGAGATTTGGTTGTTTTATAAAAAACTGGAACTTCTACTCTCTCTTGCTTCCTGTCTCTCCATGTGACATGCCTGTTCCCCTTCTGCCTTCTGCCATGATTGGAAGCTTCCTGAGGCCCTAACCAGAAACTAAGCACATGCCATTGACATGCTTCCTATACAGCCTGCAGAACTGTGAGCCGAAGTAAACTCCTCTTCTTTATAAATTACTCAGCCTCTGGTATTCCTTTACAGGAACACTAAGTGGACTAACACAGTTGGTGATTTACTAAACTCCCACCACCAACGACAAACCAAAAGACATAAACAATTACAAAATGTAAAATTAAAAGAAGGTATTGTTTATTAACACTGCCAAGACAGACGAAGTAAAAATGAATAACCTCATAAGACATATAGAAGTCTTTATAGAAACATTGCTTTTGGGATTGCATGGTCTCTTTGAAGAAATTTTGGAAATATCTAATAAATGGGCTCACACACATGCTATAAATTACAGCACTTTTTTTCAAGTGCTGAAGTGGAGTTCTGAAACCTGAATTAGTTCTATGAAGGGAGAAAGTTGGAAGAAGAAGCTTCCTAAGGAGGGAAGAGGATTCCTTCTGGAAATGCCAGGCGGAGGGGAAAAGCATGATTTGTTCAAGAAATTGATAGAAAGCCTTTCTCCTTGGTGCTGAAGAGTAAAGCTTAAGTTTCTAGGGAACCTGAAGCCCGATTTTACAGACATTTTATCAATCAAGGTTTTGAATTGCAGCTCATATTTTTCCTGTCGTGCAAAGACATAGGTAGGTTTAAATAAGTGAATGGCCTGAAAAAAATTGCATTTTTTAAATATTTCAAAGGTTGCTCTATGGCTTGAAGGGGCTGACAATAATGAAAGCATCAGACTCTTTGCCTTAATCTGTTCATTCATTTAGTTAGTCCAGTCTAGACAAAAGTCCCTCAAAGAGCTTTCACTTTACTGTAAAAGGAGACAGATATGAACAGTTGAACATAACATACACCTCCTCAGGTGGCAGTAAATGCAAGAAAGGGAGATACAAAGTCTAGGGGGCAGGGTGGTAAGGAAAGTCCCTGCTGACAAAGTGACATTTCAGTGGGAAATGGTAGAATGTGAGAGTGAAAAAAATGGTTGCATTGTGTGTGTTGGGGATGCTTCTCAACAGGTTGGTTTTAAATTTTCTTTCTTTTTATTTTTAAGCTGAGAAAGATTGGAATATACTGTACTTGAGAGGACCCAGTGTGTGTGGGTAGCAGTGAGTCATAGTAATAGGTACTACCTTTACTTTTATTTTCTGGAATTCTCTACTTTTTAAATTTCTGGCTTTTAAGGAAAGCTGTTCTTCAAGAGCACTCTTCACCTCCATGCCTTCTTCCCAGTCTAATTCATCAGACTTCAGTTCTCATTTCCAATATCATTTCCTCTAGGTCTTTCTAGACTTTCTAAACTTTTATACAATGATATTTGCTAGGTCTATGCACTTAATTCAGACTTGTACTTCTCTTTCATGACCCTCATCACAGTTTATTGTAGTGACTTCTTTTCCTTCTCTGCTGTAATAGCTGTGATGTAAAGAAATGAATAAATAAATGACAAAAGAGCTTCTTTATGAATTGAAAGAAAAGCCTTCCTGTAACTTACAGCATTTAAAAGATGTTTACTGGGAGTAATATGTTCTGTAGGTACCCTTCATGATACTTTGAATTAATTTGTTCAATAGTCATTCAGCAATTACTTATTGATTATCTGCAATGTACCAGGCACCATGACCAATGTTGTGTTTTCAATGGTGCATAAGATAAATATGGCTTCTTTGCTTATACAGCTTCTTAGAATTTAGTAAGAATAGGTAAATATTCTTAACAACTACTGATAATATGCTTACATTTGACAGAAAAACCATTAAGTGTTTTGATTCAGCAAACCAATGTGAAGGTTTACTCTCTTGACAAGCACTGAGGCTGAAATAACATAGATGGATGAGACTCTGCTCCTGCCCTAGAGAACTCATAATCTATCAGAAGATATTGACTGCAGAGCTTGAATGACTGAACTGTAGCCTGATTGTGTGACCTGAGTCTATGGGAGCACAAAGAAACAAGCAATGTTGTCTATCTGAGGCTTTAGAATAATTCACAAGGAAAGCTATTTGTTATCTGAGCCCATAACTAATTTGCTAACTAAGATCTCCCCAGGACATTCTAGTGAAAGATAGCATGAGTCAAGGTCAGCAGGTAGACAAGTTCAGTGACTTTTCCGAATTATAAACCAGCCTTAATAACCGTAAAATATTAATTTAGGAAACAACATCTTATTATTGAAAATGTGGCAATGCCTAAGATATAGTGAGAGTTGCCATGGGAATGACACCCTTATAATTGGGATTGCAGGTGAAGCTATTTCTCTATTTTAGCCTTTTTATAAAATGGTGTAAGAGTTACAATTTTCAATATACAACTCAAAGAAATAATTACCTCTCCTGCAAAGTAGTAAGTACATGTAATTTTGCATTTTAAAAATCTCCTTAAAAGCAACTACTCTATTATATTCTTTCATTAATTGCCATAAATTAATTTAACCCAAAACCAATTTACACACATCCTTCTTGTAGCATCAGTTATAATTGTATTTATTCCATTTCATTTAGAATATTTAACTCTTCAGAGCCTACTTACCTGTTAAAACAGGCAAGTGGAGCATAATTACTTCTGTGGCACAAAGTACAAATCAATGCCAAATTGTGTTTGTTTGTGCAATTTGCATTATTCTTTAGAATTCATAATCTTGTATTAGATTCTCAAAGGGCATCAAGACCCATTAAAGGCACAAAAGCACTTGAAATTCTTTCTTTTTCATTTTCTAATTCTTTACATTCATTAAATGTTAGTTCATTAGTAAAATGTTCATTCATTAGCAAAATGTTATCATGAACAAATTTTAGGTTCTTTAAAAATATTTTTCTTATATAAAAAAACAAAAAGATAGGATTTATCCCAGCTGTACACAGCTGAATTAACATTCAAAAGCCAATTAATGTAATCCATCATGTCAATAGGTTAAAGAAATCACATGATCATATCAATAAATGCAAAGAATAAATCTGACAAATTCTAACACTTAACTCTTGATTAAAAACCTCTCAGTAAACTAGGAATATAAGTGAACTTCAATGTGGTAAAGAATATGTACAAAATTCCTACTGCTAACTTCATACTTAATGGCGAGACATGTGAAGCATTCCTAGTAAGATTAGGAACAAGGATAGAATGTCCCCCTCCTATCACTCCTTTTCAGCATCATTCTGGAAGTACTAATGCAATAAGACAAGAAAAGAAAATAACAAGTACACTGATTGAGAAGGAAAATATAAAACTTTTCTCACAGATAACATGATTGTCTATGTAGAAATCTAAAATAATTTACAAAAACTTATGAAACCAATAACCAATTATAGCAACTTGCAGGACACAAGGTTAATATGCAAAAGTCAATCACTTTCCTCACCAGCAATGAATTAGTGTATTTTGTTACTAAAATAACAGTACCACTTACATTCTTAAGTATAACAAACTGAAAACACAATACCATTTACATTCTTAAGTATAACAGAAAGTTTATACAAGAAACTATAAAACTTTGATAAATAAACAAAAAAACTAAATAAATGGAGAGATTTTCCATGTTCATGGATAAAAAGACTCAGTATCATCAAGATGGCATTTCTTTCCAACTTGATCTATAAATTCAATACAATCTCAACCAAAACCCTAGTCAGGCATTTTTGGATATTCACAATCTAACTCTAAACTTTATATGGAGAGGTAAGAGACTCAGAATATCAAACAAAATACTGAAGGAGAATAACAAAGTTGGAGGACTGACACTACCCAATTCCAGATTTACTCTAATGCTACAGAAATTAAGACAGCATGATACTGGCAAGAGAAGAGACAAATAAATCGATGGAACACCACAAAGAACCTAGAAATAGACTCACATAAATCTAGTCAACTGATCTTTGACAAAGGAGCAAAGGCAATACAATGAAGCAAATATAATCTGTTCAATAAATGCTGTGGAAGAAGTAGACATCTGCATGTCAAATAAGGCAAAACAAGGAATCTAGACACCACAAACCTTAAACTCTTCACAAAAATTAGCTGAAAAAATATCATACGCCTACATGTAAAACATGAAAGTATACAACTCTTAGAAAACAACATAGGAGAAAACCTTGGGTATGATACGACTTTTAGATATAACACCAAAAGTATAATCCATGAAAGAAAGAATCAATACGCTAGACTTTATTAAAACTAAAAATTTCTTCTCTATGATAAACAGTGCTAAGAGAATGAAAAGACAATCTACAGTGTGGAATAAAATATTTGCAAAAGACACATCTGATAAAGGATTGTTATCCAAATATATGAAGAACTCTTAAAACTCCACAATAAGGAAACAAATAATCTAATTTAAAAATAAGTAAAAACCTTAACAGGTACCTCACCAAGGAAAATTACAGAAGACAAATAAGTATATGAAAATCTGTTCCTCATTATATGTCATCTGGGAAATGCAAATTAAAACAGTGAGAGTGAGAGATACCACTGCACATTTATTAGAAGAGCCAAAATCTGGAACACTGACAATACCAAATGCTGGCGATGATGTACAATAACAGGAATTCTCAATCATTTCTTGTGGGAGTGGTACAGATACTTTGGAAGACAATTTTGTGGTTTATAAACAAAACTAAACATACTCTTACTATACAATCCAGCAATCAACTTCTTGATATTTACCCAAAGGAGGTGATTATTTATGTCCACACAAAAATCTACACACAGATGTTTATAGCAGCTTTATTCATAATTGCCAAAAGTTAGAAGCAACCATGATATTCTTCAGTAGGTCGATGGATAAGAATACTATGATGTATCTGGATAAAGGAATATTATTCAGAACAAAAGAAGGGGACCAACAAGCCATGAAAAGACTGGGAGGAACCCTAAATGCATTTTACTAGGTGAAAGAAACCAGTCTGAAAAGGCTATATTATGTATGATTCCAACTATATGGCACTTTGTAAAAGGCAAAACTATGAAGACAGCAAAAAGATCAATGCTCACTAGGGGTTAGGGAGGGGGAAGGATGAATAGGTGGAACACAGAAGAGTTTTAGGGTAGTGAAAATAGTCTGTATGATACTATACTAATGGATATATGTCATTATACATTTGTCTAAACCTATAGAATGTTCAACACTAGAGTGAACCCTAACGTAAACTATGGACTCGGGTGACTATAATATGTCCACATATATTTTTCATTCATCATGACAAATGTACCTCTCTGTGGAGGAATGTTGATGAAGGTAGAGGCTATGCATTTATAGGAGTAGGGAGTATATAGAAAATCTGTGTACCTTCCCTTTAATTTTGCTGTAAACCTAACACTGCTATCCCCCAAAAAGGGGAATTTTACTTCTTATGGGACCCAGGGCACAAATCATTAACAGCGCATATCCTTATCAGTACTCAATTAGTTGCACTAGATTGTTGGAGATGAAATCATATTGTCTGAGATGTAATCTTTGTTGTAGTATATCTCATATCTACAATATATGTCACATAGTTTGACCTGATCAATATAGAAATTTTGAATGGGTGAAAGATATGAATTCCTTTTTCTGTTCAAAGCTGCTGGATAATTAAGAGCAGGATGCTATGTAATCTCTAACTATGCTGTCTTGACATAGTCTGTTTCACTGCTACAAGCATTCTGTGACATAAGCTATTTAGTTCACACTCTGTTGCCTGGTGAATATTTGAGAAATATAAATGCACGATAAACATTTATCAATTGAAACAAATAATGTTTACAACTGCTTTTTGCTCACTTAAAAATAAACAAAATAATGAATATATTTCACTTCCAAGTATTCTATTATTTGTAACTCTATTTTCATCATTCGTGGCTCATTTTGTTATCCTTTAATATTATTAAGTTGCCAGTGGGGAGTCTGAGCTGAAATGCCTGCTAAGGAATATAGGACTACATTCTAATGAAACCAGCAAAAGTGAGTCTCAGTGCATTTTTATCATAATTTAAGGCCTAGTTGAGGCATGATAAATGATCCTTGTCCCTGATCATTATACCACCTGAGCAGTGATATGTCATTCGTGTCTTGCCATTGTACTTTTGGAACTGCCATGGGGGTAGCAAATGTGCAATAAATATTGCTCAATTAATTATATATTTCAGAAAAATTTAATGTGTTAGAATTAGTAAGCAGCAAATTTATATGTGGCTTAGAATACTACAGCAAAAACAACTTTATTGACCAGCCTTGGCTCCATTCTTCATGTTATGGTTAAAAAACAATCAGATATGTTGATTGTTTACTGTTAAATATGAAATTAGAACACAGGTTTTTCATTGATATATTCATTCCACAAGCATTTATTGAGTGATTACAATGTTTCAGGCAGTGTACTAAGTATTATAATTGACTTAAAAGACAATTCTTCTCTGAGGGCCTTTGGAATTAATAGGAGTGACTGAAAATTTAGTGATAATTGCAATGTAGATTAAATGAAAAGAGCTCCCAAGAAAAGTTACATACAAGGTCCAACAGGGACATAGGAGATGAAACTTAAGTCATTCCGTTGGGATCAAGGAAAGGATTCATGCAAACAACATAGGTTGAGAGACAAGTAGGTATAATCTAAAGGGATATACAAAAAAAAGTTGAAATAATTAGACTTTGATCATGGTGCAACTTGTGTATTCAATTAAGGCATATGGATTTTAAAACAAAAGAGAATCATTAAAGTATTTTAAACAGGGAAATAATACAATAATGCAGTAATACATATTCTGTTCAGAAAAATAGTTCTGGTGCAGTGTGGAGGTTGGATTGGAGCATGAAAAGAAGAAAAGGCTGAAAGCAGAACAACAATTAAGATGCTTTTATAGATACCTAGGCAAGAAATGATAAGGAACTGGAAATGTAAGAGACGTAATTGATAAGGTAAATATTTAGGAGTATGAATAAAACTAAAGGTGTAAAAAGCAGAGAAAAGGAAACAGGAAAAATTTGCTTTCAGACTGTTGAAAAAGTAAATAAACAGTGAAGCTATTCTAAGTGAAATTACAGGCTTGTGCTAACTTCATTGTACCTGCAATTCACTAACTCAGTGTTGATGCTTCTCCAGTGTACCAGGGCAAAAGAGAAGCTTTGAGATAAATATGGCATTCGGGCCAGGCTCTCAGTTTTATTCAGCTACAAATAATTTAAAGCATTATTTTTGTACAAACAACTTATATATGTATGAAATACAATGTATACATTTAAAACAAAAAAAAAGAGACTTCAAAGAATTTTGTAATTTGAAACAAGTGACTTAAAGCAACGGACCCTTACACAGATTTAGAGCTGTTTAATTTTCTCTGTCATTTGAGTAGTTAAGCAGAATGTGCAATTAAATATGCAAGGTAAATATGCAAGGTAATTTATCTTAGTTGCTAAGAATTTGGTTGGCTGGTATATTTGTCACTGTTTTTAACACACTTGCAATTTTAGAGAAAGTCATATATCTGTTGTTTCTGTGTTCTAATGAGTAAGGCCTTATAGGGTTGCCAGAAAAAAATACAAGACATCCAACTATGCAATACTTTATTTTTTTGTACAGGTATGTCTAATACGAAATTCACATTTAACACACACTGTACTTTTATTTGTTATGTCTGAGAACTCATTTGTTGTTAATAGCCATTCCTTATTTAAAGACTATGAAATTATGTTATATTTTAAAACATCTTATCTGTTTGAATTTCAGCTACCATTATTAGGTTTTATTTTAATGAACCATTTTTTAAAATCACTTTAAAATTTATTATCTATTTTATAGTAGTAACTGGTATGTCATAGTTTTATAAACTTGAGTGTTTACATTAGCTTTCCAAATTACAACCACTTTGTGCCCTCTGATTTTGCATAAATTGAGAAAATCTAATTTTCATTTAATTAATTTTTAACCCATATTCTCACTTATAGGAATCCCTAAGGAAATTCACATAGTCCACACACTCAACCTTGATGGCCTGGCTCCTTGAAACTAATTTCTAGTCCACTTCTCTGATAAGCCACTCATGTGCTAAAGATGAAATTTAGCAATTCTAATAGTCATCTTAGCAGTGCTCCACAATTGTAGTAGAAGAAAAAAAATAAAAAATCTATGTTCAGGATGCTAATGTTCTTCCTTAACCATTTCATCCTAATATTAGACAAAATGCTCCCTATTTTTTTCAGCTAAAACAAATTATGAACACAAACCATTCTTATAATTTACAGCTGAGTATGTGTTACAGCTATAATTTTTAAAATAAGACTTACTATAGTTTTAACCATAAGAAAATGGAACTCTAATACTGAGAATAACGTTTAATGGTTAGTATGCAGGAAGATTCCAACAGATTATATATCGATTCAGATTAAGCTTCTATTCCTTCATTGTCTTGAGAAGTGTACTGCATATAACATCAATAAATATATTACATTTCCTTAATTCTAAGATTTTGACTGTGTTTGGTACATCATATGTTTAAAAGTTACATACTTAAAAATACGTATAATAACTGTGCCCACATGAAAAACACACACAAATTGCAAGACAGGCCTTGGCCTAGAAATGTAAAAACCTGAAATAAAATATATGTTTTAGAATTGAGAACACAAAATATCATTTACACAATCTATCCCATGATAAATGTTTTTCACTGAACTTATGAATAAATAAAACAAGATAGGGTGGAAGAGATATGTGTTAGGAAGGAGATAATCTATTGTTCTTTGCTTAACTCCAGTGATCTAAACAGTATCCTTTCTTCTCCTCTTTCCCCTTTCTCCCAGTTCCCCTAATTCCACACAGGGACTGTTTGCTATTCTAAATAGTCCAACTCAGGAACGTTTACTATGCTGTGATTGCTAATGGATGTATCCCTATTTTGGTATTATTTTATCTGTGGATTCCTGTTCCACAAATCACATGCATCCCTGTGTCTCTGATGTTATATCATCTAATAGTATGTAGATACTTAAGTTAACGGTAACAGTAATTAGAACTTCCCATAATACCAAGTTCCTTTATCAGAATGATCGTAATTATTAATTACAATAGACTCAGAAGCAGAAACAGAAAGTCAATATAATAATAGAATATCTATAATATCTGAAATATGCTACTATATGCTATAAGGAATGCAGTAAAAACTAAAATATTCTTTCTGCCTTAAGCTGGTAATTGTGATGGAGACATAACATGGAAATGTGAACTCAAATCTTTTCAACCTTAGTTAGCAAATTGAGGTACAAAAATAATTGGGCACTACAATTAAAAATGATATTTCAGAAAATTAAATTGGTCAGTATGATCTGTCATGGACATGGAAAGATTCATGGAGAGTTTAAATAATATGGAAGATTTGATGGGCAAAGAAAAAGGATAAATTTACAGGTGTGGATATAAGATAGCATAAAATTATCTGGAAGACACTGAGTAGAATTATTAGCTTCTGTCAGAAGCATAAGAAATACGAAATGTGTATAGAATCCTGAATCCATCTAAAGTGCTTAATATTGAATTCTGTAAGTTGAAGGACTAGGCAACTAAGACATTGTGGCTGAAGCAGTAATTTGGTGA
Organism: Piliocolobus tephrosceles; assembly: GCF_002776525.5. NCBI lineage: Eukaryota > Metazoa > Chordata > Mammalia > Primates > Cercopithecidae > Piliocolobus > Piliocolobus tephrosceles. Next base: position 62,896,065 of record NC_045455.1, on the reverse strand, counting down.
CACTAGGGTGCTATGATTATTTATCTGCTAGTATTATACAAAGTGAATTAGAGGGACTCTGCTAGGCATCAGAAAACGAGAAGCAAAGGGCCTATTGGAAAACTACTATAATTGCTCAATAATGCAGTAAATACTATGATGTTCACAATAAAAATGTAAACAGAGGAAAAAAGTGATAGAAAACTGTGGAAGAATTAAATTGTAGCAATGGATTATTTATAGGGTATATAAAAGGAAGAAAAGTGACTGAGTTTTTGTGCATAAGAGACTGAGAGAATGGTAAGTCATTAGCAGAGAGATAGGGAGGTCAAAATATAAAGTTTGATGGTAGTAAGCTGTTAAGTATGAAAATAGTTTTAGACTCTATATTGGTTAACAGGGGCTATGGTAATGGAAAAGTAGGTGATTTGAAATGTGAGATAATTGGAAACACAATGGGAATTAAGGATAAGCTGAATATGAGTTTAGAAAGTATTTGTATAAAGATGGGGGAAATTAAATATATGAAAGTAAATTAGGTTGATATTCTCTACTCACTGACAGGAAAATTTTAACAAGATCCTCCTGGGTGGAAAAATATCCTCTTGTAAAAAATTTGCATCTATAGACTACTTCATCCAACTACTCTGGAATACACATTCTTTCAAAACCATATAGAATATTCACCAAGGTATAGAACACATTCTGGGTCTAAATTAAGGTATAAAACACACCTTAACAAATTTAAAAGAATAGAAACCATACAATGTCTGTTCTCAGAGCACAATAGAATTAAATTAGAAATCAATAACAAAAAGATACCTCGAAAATCCCCAGACGCTGGGAGATTAAAGACCCCACTGTCAAATAACAATGTAGGTCAAAAAGGAACATTCCTTAGATCCCTTTTTGGTATGTTATTACATAGTGGTACTCATATAATCATGATCATTTTTATCTCTCTGGGATTCTTTATTCCAATAACTTTTGATACTCATAATTAGCAAATGACTTAAGAAATGTCTTTTTTGGTGACAAATTGGCTTTAATTGAAAATGCATGACAGAAAATCTTTCAATTCAATAATGCTCTTACACTGTGTATATTAAAGATAGCCTTTGCTCCCAATACAGTTATATAAGACCAGTTGTTCTTCAGTCATTGTAACATGATTTCCTTAATGAGATGGTTTTACTTTCACTTGAAAATGAAATAAAAATTATTTCATTGTGCTCTTCTTAGGTCCATTTAAATTCTAAAGAGCATAATGCTTATTAATGACAAATGAAGAAAGCAATGGGTAATATTCTCTCATCCTTCCTTCCTGATTCTGAACATAATTATGCTTTTAATTTGGAGACTAGGCATATTTTAAAAATGTTCACCATATTATATTTGTAGGTTGAACTGTACACTTATTTTCCATTGTGAATAAAATAACTACCGTTTGAATTAGACTTTTCAATCTTAAAAACATTTATATTACTATTATTGATTTAAACATTATGAATTTCAAGATGCCATCTTTCCCAGTTAGTGAGATTTGTGGTGTACCCTTTCCCAAGTTTAATGACTACCATTGCAAAGGAGATGACTGCTATTACGAAGTTTTAAAACGGCCTATTTTCTCATAGTTAAATGCTGTGTCAACAAAGCTTAGCAGGGTAATGAGTATTCATGAAAATATTTTTCAATCAAAAATTTGATTTTATTGAATGACAAAAATACACTTCATATAAATAAAAACAATAGAAAACTTTATTCAAAACAAAAACAATTTTAAACATTTTTATTTGGGTAAAGTACTATTTAGCTTAAAATGCCTTTCAATTCATATAGGATTTTCTATTATTTTTCTGTAGGTATATCATTGTCAACAAATTATTTTAAATAATTGTTTCTAAGATGTATACAGATTCATTGAAAAGAAGGGATCCATACGACAAATTTGCAGTAAAGCCAAGCATAAATGCCTTAATTTAGACATAGAAGTGTGGCCTCTACCTTTACACTAATGTTGTGAAACTGTTTTTATTTCAATAGATATAGGGGTACAAGTGATTTTTTTATTACATGGATTAATTGTATGTTGGTAAAGTCTGGACTTTTAGTGTACCTGTCATCTGAATTGTGTCCATTGTATCCAAGTTTTTCATCCCTCTCCACTGCACCCGGAGTTTCCCTTGTCCATTATACCACTCTGTATGCTCCTGTACACCAGTAATGTAGCTCCCTCTAACAAGTGAGAACATGCAGTATTTGGTTTTCCATTCCTGAGATACTTCACTTAGGATAATGGCCTTCAGAGTCCCGTGCAAGTTGCTGCAAGAAACGTTATTTTGTTCTTTTTAATAGCTGAGTATTGTTTCATGGTATATATGCATATACTATATGGCTCATTCCATAGCTTTGTCATTGTGAATTGTGCTGTGATAAAAATATAAATGCAGGTGTCTTTTGATATGACAATTTCTTTTGGGCATACATCCAGTAGTGGGACTGCTGGATCGAATGGTAGATCTACTTTTAGTTCTTTGAGAAATCTCCTTGTCGTTTTCCATAGAGGTTGTACTAATTTACGTTTCTACCAATAGTGTGTGAGCATTCCCTTTTCATGGCATCCATGCCAACATCTATTATTTTTTTGACATTTCACTCATAGCTGTTCTGTATGGGGTCACGCGGTAACTCATTGTGGTTTTAACTTGCATTTCCCTGATGATTAGTAATGAGCACTTTTTCATGTTTGTTGGCCATTTGTGTATCTTCTTTTGAAAGATGTCTATTCATGTTGTTGGACCACTTTTTAATAGGATTATTGTTTTTTGTTGCTGATTTTAGTTCTTTGTAGATTTTGGATATTAGTTCTTTGTCAAATACACAGTTTGCAAATATTTTCTCCCATTCTGTTGGTTGTCTATTTACTATGTGATTTTTTTATTTTGCTGTGCAGAAGTTTTTTAGTTTAATTACATCTCATTTGTCTATTTTCATTTTGTTTTAATTTGCTTATGGGGTCTTAGTTGTAAATTCTTTGCCTAGGCCAATGTCTAGAAGAGTTTTACCTAGTTTTGTTTTTTTTTTTTTCCTAGAAATTTTATGCTTTCAGGTTCTACATGTAAGTCTTTCGTTCATCTTGAGTTAAACTTTTGATATGTTGAGAGACAGATAGGGACCCAGTTTTATTCTTCTGCATGTAGCTATCTAATTTTCCTGGGATTTATTAAATAGGGTGTCCTTTCCCCAGTATATGTTTTCATCTGCTTTGTGGAAGATCAGGCAGTTGTTGTAAGTATTTGGCTTTATTTCTGGATTCTCTATTCTGTTCCATTGGTCTATGTGTCTACTACAGCATTGCACTATAATTTGAAGTTAAGAAACATGATGCCTCAAGCTTTCTTCTTTCTCCTTGGAATTGTTTTGACTATTCAGGCTCTTATCTAGTTCCATATGAATTTTAGGAATTTTTTCTAATTCTGTGAAAAATGACATTACTATTTTGATAGAAATTGTATTGAATCTGTAGATTGCTTTGGGCTGTATGGTCATTTTCACAAAGTAAATTATTCCATTACGTGAGTGTGGGATGTTTTTCCATTTGTTTGTGTTACCTATGATTTATATCACCAGCATTTTGTAGATCCCCTTATAGAAATGTTTCACCTCCTTGGCTAAGTATATTCACAGGTATTTTATTTTTATTGTAGCTATTGTAAATTGGATTGATTTCTTCATTTGATTTTTACTTGATAGTCATTGATGTATAGCAGTACTACTGATTTATATACATTAATTTTGTAACCTGCAACTTTACTGAATTCATTTATTCAAACTAGGAGTCTTTTGAAGAACTCTTTAGGGTTTTCTAGGTATAAGGTTATATTATCAGCAAACAGAGTTTGACTTCCTCTTTTCCAAATTCTTTTGAAGAACTCTTTAGGGTTTTCTAGGTATAAGGTTATATTATCAGCAAACAGAGTTTGACTTCCTCTTTTCCAATTTGGATGCCCTTCCTTTCTTACTCTTGCCTTACTGCTCTGGCTAGAACTTCCATTTCTTGTTAATAGAAGTGGTAACGGTGGGCACCCTTGGCTTTTTCCAGTTCTGAGGGGGGATGTTTTCAACTTTTCCCCATTCAGTACAATGTTGACTGTGCATTTGTGATATATGTCTTTTATTATTTTGAAGTATGTTCCTACTATGCCTAATTTTTTGAGTTGTTTGTCATAAAGACATGTTGGATATTATTGACTACTTTTCCTGCATCCAATGAAATGATCATATAGTTTTTGTTTTTGATTCTGTTTATGTAGTGAATCACATTTATTGACTTGGATATATTGAATCATGCTTGCATCCTTGCATCCCTGGTATTGACCTTGTGGTGAATTATCTCTTTGATGTGTTGTTGGATTTGGTTTGCCTGTATTTTATTGAGGATATTTGCATCTGTGTTCATCAGAGATATTGGTCCATAGACTTATTTTCTGTTGTTGCATCCTTTTCTGGCTTTGGTATCATGGTAATCTTGGCTTTATAGAATGAATCAGAAAGGAATTTCATCCTTCTTGATTTTGGAATAGTTTTAGTAGTATTGGTATCAGGTCTTCTTTAATCATCTCATAGAATTATCTCTGAATCCATCTGGTCCCGGGCTTCGCTGTTGTTGTTGGAAGATTTTTTATTCTCAGTTCAATCTCACTTCTCATTATCGATCTGCTGTGGATTTCCATATCTTTGTGATTCAAACTTGGAGGGTTGTATGCCTCCAGGATTTTATCCATATGCTGATTTTCTAGTTTGTGTTCATTGAAGTGGTCATAGTAGTCTTTGATGAGCTTTTGTTTTTCTGTGTTATCAGTAATAATGTCCCCATTTTCATTTTTGATTGAGCTTATTTGAATCCCCTTTTTTCTTCATGGTTAATCTAGCTATTAGTCTATCAACTGTGTTTATCTTGTTAAACAACCAACATTTTATTTCATTTATCATTTTATTTATTTATTTATTTCTGGTTTCAATTTAGTCCTACTCTATAATCTTTCTTTTCTTCTGCTAACTTTGAATTTGCTTTGTTCTTGTTTCTCTAATTCCTTGAGGTGTGATGTTAGATCATCAATTTGTGATCTTTCTGTCTTTTTGATGTAGACATTTTAGTGCTATTAACTTCCCTCTTAGTAATGCTTTTGCCATATCCCAGAAATTTTGATAGCTTGTGTTAGTCTTATTCATTTCAAAAAAATATTAATTTTTATCTTGATTTCATTATTTACCCAAAGATCATTCAGGAGCAGGTTGTTTAATTTTCATGTATTTGCATTGAGTCTTAAGAGTTCCTCTTGGAATGGATTTGTAGTTTTATTCCACTGTGGTCTGAGAAGAAAATATGATTTTCATTTTTTTGGTGTGTGATTTATTGAGACTTCTGTATAGAGACCTTATTTCTGAACTCTCTGTCCTGTTCCACTGGTCTATCACATGGTGTATCTTGAAAAATGTTTCATTTGCTGATAGAAAGCATGTATATCCTGCAGTTTTAGGGGAGAATGTTCAGTAAACGTCTGTTAGTTCTAGCTTCTATTTGTTCTAGAGCCCAGAACAAATGTCTATTTGTTCTAGAGTCTAGTTTACCTCCAGTGTTTCTATATGCCTTTTTGCCTTGATGATCTGTCTAGGGCTGTCAATGGAGTGTTGAAGCACCCCACTGCTGCTTATTATTATTATTATTATTATTATTATTATTATTATTATTATTATTTTACTTTAAGTTACGGGATACATGTACAGAACGTGCAAGTTTGTTACATAGGTATACGTGTGCCATGGTGGCTTGCTGAACTTATTGACCCATTCTCTAGGTTCCCTCCCCTTGCCCTCACCTACCAATAGCCCCAGGTGTGTGTTGTTCCCCTCCCTGTAACCATGTGTTCTCATTGCTCAACTTCTACTTGTGAGTGAGAACTTGTAGTGTTTGGTTTTCTGTTCCTGTGTTAGTTTGCTGACAATGATGGCTTTCAGCTTCATCCATGTGCCTGCAAAGGACATGATCTCATTCCTTTTTGTGGCTGCATAGTATTCCATGGTGTATACGTACTACATTTTCTTTATTCAATCTATCACTGATGGGCATTTGGGTTGGTTGCATGCCTTTGCTATTGTAAACAGTGATGCAATCAGAATTTTTGTGTATGTGTCTTTACAGTAGAATGATTTATATTTCTTTAGGTATATACCCAATAATGGGATTGCTGGGCCAAATGGTATTTCTGACTCTAGATCCTTAAGGAATCACCACACTATCTTCCACAATAGTTGAACTAATTTGCATTCCCACCAACAGTGTAAAAGTGTTCCTATTTCTTCACAGCCTTGCCAGCATCTATTGTTTCTTGACTTTTTAATAATTGCTATTCTGACTGGCATGAGATGGTATCTTACTGTAGTTTTTATTTGCATTACTCCAGTGTTCAGTGATGTTGAGCTTTTTTTCATGTTTGTTGGCTGCATAAATGTCTTCTTTTGAGAAGTGTCTGTTCGTATCCTTTGCCCACTTTTTAATGGGCATTTTGTTTTTTTCTTGTAAATTTGTTGAAGTTCTTTGTAGATTCTGGATATTAGACCTTTGTCAGATGGGTAGATTGCAAAATTTTTCTCCCATTCTGTAGGGTGCCTATTCACTCTGATGGTAGTTTCTTTTTAATTTGATCCCATTTGTCAATTTTGACTTTTGTTACAATTGCTTGTGGTGTTTTAATCACGATGTCGTTGCTCATGCCTATGTCCTGAATGGTATTGCCTAAGTTTTCTTCTAGAGTTTTTATGATTCGGGGTTTTACATTTAGATCTTCAATTCATCCTGAGTTAATTTTTATGAAGGTGAAAGGAAGGGGTCCAGTTTCAGTTTTCTGTATATGGATAGCCATTTTCCTAGCATCATTTATTGGATAGAAAAATCTTTCCCCATTGCTCGTTTTTTGTCAGGTTTGTTGAAGATCAGATGGTTGTAGATGTGTGGTGTTATATTTGAAGTCTCTCTTCTATTCTATTGGTTTATGTGTCTGTTTTGGTACCATTACCATGCTGTTTTCGTTACTGTAGCCTTGTAGCATAGTTTGAAGTCAAGTAGCATGATGCCTCCAGCTTTGATCTTTTTGCTTAGGATTGTCTTGGCTATATGGGCTCTTTTTTGGTTCCATATGAAATTTAAAGTAGATTTTTATAATTCTGTGAAGAATGTCAATGGTAGTTTGATGAGAATAGCATTGAATCTATAAATTACCTTGGGCAGTATGGACATTTTCACGACATCGATTCTTCTTATCAATGAGCATTCATGGTATATTCTTCCATTTGTTTGTGTCCTCTTTTATTTCACTGAGCAGTGGTTTGTAGTTCTCCTTGAAGAAGTCCTTTACATCCCTTGTAAGTTGGATTCCTAGGTATTTTATTCTCCCTGTAGCATCTGTGAATGAGAGTTCATTCATGATTTGGCTTTCTGCTTGTCTTTTGTTGGTGTTTAGGAATGCTTGTGATTTTTGCACATTGATTTTGTATCCTGATGCTTTGCTGAAGTTGCTTATGAGCTTCAGGAGTTTTTGGGCAGAGATAATGGAGTTTCCTAAATATAGAACATCATCTGCAAACAGAGACAATTTGACTTCCTCTCTTCCTATTTGAATGCCCTTTATTTCTTTCTCTTGCCTGATTGCCCTGGCCAGAAATTCCAATACTACGTTGAATAGGAGTGGTAAGGGAGGGCATCCTTGTCTTGTACAGTTTTCAAAGGGAGTGCTTACAGCTTTTGCTCATTCAATGTGATATTGGCTGTGGGTTGGTCATAACTGGCTCTTATTATTTTGAGATATCTTCCATCAATACCTAGTGTATTGAGAGTTTTTAACGTGAAGGGATGTTGAATTTTATCAAAGGGCTTTTCTGCATCTATTGAGAGAGTCATTTGATATTTGTTGTTCGATCTGTTTATGTGATAGATTATGTTTATTGATTTGCATATGTTGAATGAGCCTTGCATCTCATGGATGAAGCCAACTTGATGGTGGTGGATAAGTTTTTTGATGTGCTACTGGATTCAATTTGCCAGTATTTTACTGAGGATTTTTGCATTGATGTTCATCAGGGATATTGGCCTGAAGTTTTCTTTTTTTTGTTGTGTCTCTGCCAGGTTTTGGTATCAGAATGATGCTGGCTTCATAAAATGAGTTAGGGAGGATTCTCTCCCTTTCAATTGTTTGGAATAGTTTCAGAAGGATGGTACCATCTCCTCTTTGTACCTCTGGTAGAATTTTGCTGTGTATCTATCTGATACTGAGATTTTTGTAGTTGGTGGGCTATTAATTACTGTCTCAATTTCAGAACTTTTTATTGGTGTATTCAGGGATTTGATTTCTTCCCAGTTTAGTCTTGGCAGGGAGTATGTGTCCAAGAATTTAAACATTTCTTCTAGATTTTCTAGTTTATTTGGACAGAGGTGTTTACAGTATTCTCTGATGGTAGTTTTTATTTCTGTGGGGTCATGGTGATATACCCTTTATCATTTTTTATTGTGTCTATTTGATTCTTCTCTCCTTTCTTCTTTATTAGTCTAACTAGTGGTCTGTAATTTTGTTAATTGTTTCAAAAAACCACCTCCTGGATTCGTTGATTTTTTTGAATTTTTTTTTGTGTTTTTATCTCCTTCAATTCTGCTCTGCTCTTAGTTATTTCTTTTCCTCTGCTAGCTTTTGGATTAGTTTGCTCTTGCTTCTCTGGCTCTTTTAATTGTGATGTTAGGGTGTCAATTTGAGATCTTTCTAGCTTTCAGATGTGAGAATTTAGTGCTATACATTTCCGTCTTAACACTGCCTTAACTGTGTTGAGAGATGGTGCTGTACATTTCCCTCTTAATACTGCCTTAACTGTGTCCCAGAGATTCTGGTACATTGTCTCTTTGTTCTTACTGGTTTCAAAAAACTCCTTGATTTCTGCCTTAATTTCATTATTTACCCAGTTGTCATTCAGAAACAGATTGTTCAATTTCCATGTACTCATATGGTTTTGAGTGAGTTTCTGAATCTTAAGTTCTAATTTGATTTCACTGTGGTCTGAGAGGCTGTTTGTTATGATTTCAGTTCTTTTGCATTTGATGAGGAATGTTTTACTTCCAATTATGTGGTCAATTTTAGAGTAAATGCCTTCTGGCACTGAGAAGCATGTATATTTTTTTGATTCGTGGTGCAGAGTTTTGTGGATGTCTATTAGGTCCACTTGATCCAGAGCTGAGTTCAAGTCCTGGATATCCTTGTTAATAATTTTCTGCCTCATTGATCTGTCTAATATCGACAGTGGAATGTTAAAGTTTTCTGCTATTATTATGTCAGAGTTGAAGTCTTTTTGTAGTTCTCTAAGATGTTGTTTTATGCATCCAAGTGCTCTGTATTGGGTGCATACATGTTTAGAACAGTTAGCACTTCTTGTTGAGTCAATCCTTTTACTATTATTTAATGCCCTTCTTTGTGTTTTTTTTTTTTTTTTCTTTGTTGGTTTAAAATCTGTTTTCTCAGAGACTACAATTGCACCTCCTGCTTTTTTTTTTTTTTTTTTTTTTTTGCTTCCATTTGCTTCATAAATTTTCCTCCATCAGTTTATTTTGAGTCTATGTGTTTCTGCACTTGAGATGAATCTCCTGAATACAGTGCACTGAGGGGTCTTTGCTCTTTATCCAATTTGCCAGTTTGTGACTTTTAATTGGGGCATTTAGCCCATTTACATTTAAGGTTAGTATTATTATGTGTGAATTTGATCCTGTCATTATGATGCTATCTGGTTATTCTGCACATTAGTTGATGCAGATTCTTCATAGTGTAGTTGGTCTTTATATTTTGGCTTGTTTTTGCAGTGGCCGGTACTGGTTTTTCCTATCTATATTTATTGCTTCATTCAGGAGCTCTTGCAAGGCAGGCCTGGTGTTGATGAAATCCCTCAGCATTTGCTTGTCTGGAAAGGATTTTATTTCTCTGTCACTTATGAAGTTTAGTTTGGCTGGATATGTAATTCTGGGTTGAAAATTCTTTTCTTTAAGAATGTTGAATATTGGCCTCCACTCTGATCTGGTTTGTAGGGTTTCTGCTGAAAGATCCGCTGTCAGTCTGATTGGCTTCCTTTTGTACGTGATCTGACCTTTCTCTCTGGCTGCGCTTAACATTTTTTTCCCACCATTTTGACCTTGGAGAATCTGATGATTATATGTCTTGGTGTTAATCTTCTTGTGTAGTATCATAGGGATGTTCTCTGTATTTCCTGAATCTGAATGTTGGCCTGTTTTGCTAAGTTGGAGAAGTTCTCCTGGATAATATCCTGAAGTGTGTTTTCCAGTTCATTTCCATTCTCCCTGTCTCCTTCAGGCATTCCAATCATTCATAGGTTCAGTCTTTTTACATAGTCCCATATTTCTTGGAGGCTTTGTTTTTTCCTTTTCATTCTTTTTTTCTCTAATCTTCGTGTGCTTTATTTCAGCAAGGTGGTTTTCAAACTCTTATATCCTTTCTCTCCCTTGGTTGATTCAGCTATTGATACTTGTGTATGATTCACGAAGTTCTAATGCTTTGTTTTTAATTTCCTTTGGGTCATTTATTTCCTCTCTAAACTGGTTATTCTATCTAGTTAGCAGACCTTCTAACCTTTTATGAAGGTTGTCAGCTTCTTTGCATTGGGTTAGAACATGCTTCTGTAGCTCAGAGGAATTTGTTATTACCTATCTTCTGAAGCCTGCTTCTGTCAGTTTGTCCAACTGATCCTACGTCCAGTTCTGCACCCTTGCTGAAGTGGCACTCTGGCCTTTTGGATTTTCAGTGTTTTTTAATTGTTTTTTTTCTTATCTTTATGAGTTTGTCTCATTTTGATCTTTGAGGCTGCTGACCCTTGGATGGGTTTTTTGATGCTGTTGCTGTTGCTTTCTGTTTGTTTTTCTTTAAATGGTCAAGTCCCTGTTTTGTAGGACTGATGCAGTTTGCTGGGGGTTTACTTCAGGTTTGCTCTCACACCTGGAGATGTCACTCAAAGAGGCTGGAGAACAGCAAAGATGGAAGCCTGCTCCTTCCTCTGGGTTCTCTGAACTCAAGAGGCACCAACCTGATGCCAGTAGGATTGCTCCTGTATAGGGTTCCTGACAACCCCTGTTGGAGGGTCTCACCCAGCTGGGTGACATGGGGAACAGGACTCGTTTAATGAAGCACTTTGAGTGTCCCTTGGTGAAGAGGGTGTGCTTCGCTGAAGGGAAAACCCACTTGTCTGGGCTGCCTGGATTCCTCAGAACTATTAGGAGGAAAGGCTAAGTCTCCTGGTCTGCAGAGACTGCAGCCACCTGTCCGCCAAGGGGCTCAGGCCCAGGTAGATTAGAGTTCTGTCTCTGCGCACCTGGCTGGAGTCATTGGAGTTCCTCCAGGGCAGCCCTGTCCAGTAATGAGTGATGGGTCAGGGTCAGGCCTGAAGAGGAGCTCTGACTGCAGTCTTCCACAGCTGGTGTGTTAGGCTGTGGGGAACACCTCTTGCCACCAAGCGGTCCAGCCTCTCTAGCTCCAACAGGAGAAAAGCGTGGCCTGGAACTACAGAGATGGCTGCCACCCTTCCCCCTGCTCAGGGAGCTTAGTGTGTTAGGCAGTTGTGAGTCTGTTTTTGCTGCTGCCCCTCCCTCCGCAAGGAGCTCAAAGGGCTTAGATAGCAGGCAGCCACAGCTATAGTGTTGGTTGCCCCTCCACCCAGGAACTAAGCAGGCTTAAGCAGATTCTAGCTGAGAGACTGTTGAGAATCTGCAGGGCTCCAGGGTTGAGACTGTAGGCTCTGGTGACACGGGTTCACAAGTGGCATCTTCCAATCCGTGGGTTGCACAGTTCCTTGGAAAAAGCTCAGTTTCTCTGGCTGGGTAGCATGCTCACTCACTGCCTCCCCTGGCGGGGGGGTGGGCCTCCACTGCCTCGTATGGCTCTCAAGTGGGCCATGGCACCACACTGCTCTTTCTTCCTCTCCATGGGTCATGCCAGTGGCCTAGTCAGTTCTGATCAGAGAACCTAAATACTTTTGTTGCCGGTGCAGCATTCACATGCTGTTATGGTTCTTTTTGCTGGGAGCCTCCAATTGCTGCTGCTTCTAGTTGGCAATCCCCCATCACTATTATTGTATTGCTGTCAATGTGTTTTCTTAGGTCTAGTAGTATTAGTTTTGTGAATCTAGTAGCTTCGGTTTTAGATTAATATATATTTATAATTATTACAACTTTTTGTTGACTTGATTCCTTTATCATTACATAATGACATTCTTTTTCTTTTTTTTACTATTGTTAATTCAAAGTCTGTTTTTTTCTGATATAAGAATAGCTACTGGTGCTTGATTTTGGTTTCAATTCATATGGAATATTTTTTTCTACCTCTTTACCTTGAGTCTATTAAGAATCTTTGTGAGTTAGGTAGCAGATATTTGAATTGTATTTTGATGGCAGCAAATATTTGACGACAGCAGATATTTGAATTGTATTTTTTAAATTCACTCTGCCAATCTATATGATTTAAGTGGGGCATTTAGTTCATTTATATTTAAAGTTGATTTTGGTATGTCTACTACTGTTCCAGTCATCATGCTAATTGTTATCAGATTGCTTTGTATTCTCTTTTGTGTTACTGTTTTATAAACACTGTGAGTTTTACACTTTTGAGTATTTCTAGATGGGTGGGTATCAACCTCTCATTTCAATATTTAGAAATCCTTTGAGTATTTCTTGTAGGGCAAGTCTAGTGGTGACAAATTTCTTCAGCATCTGCTTCTCTGAGAAAGAATTTATTTCTCATTCATTTATGAAACTGATGTTTGGGTATTTTGTGAGTGCATGTGTGTTTTTTTTTTTTTAAAGCGTGTGTGAACAAATGGAAATAAAGCAGGGACTATGAAAAAAAAAAAAAGAAACTTAGCTTTTCAGGATACAAAATTCATGGCTGACAGTTATTCTCTCTGAGAAGACTAAAGATAGAATTCCAATTTCTTTTGGCTGGTAATATTTCTGCTGAGAAGTCTGCTATTAGTCTGATAGTTTTTCTTTTGCAAGTTATTTGATGCTGTTGTCTCACTACTCTTAGAATCCTTTTCTTTCTGTTGTCTTTAAATAGCCTATTGACTGCTGACTTTATTCCATAATGACATCTTTTTTGCAATGAATCTGCCAGGAGTTCTTTGGGTTTCTTGTATCTAGATATCTAAATCTTTAGCATGACACAGGAAGTTTTCCTTAAGTATTCCCTCAAATAGGTTTTCCAAACATTTTGCTTTTTCTACTTCCTCCTCAAAAATAACTATGATTCTTAGGCTTAGATGTCTTACATAATACTACGTTTCTTAGAGATTTAGGTTATTTCTTTTAATTTTTCTTTATTTTTATCTGATTAGATTAATTCAAAAGTTTTTGTTTTTGTTTTGAGATGGAATCTTGCTCTTTCAGCAGGCTGGAGTGCAGTGGCGTGATCTCTGCTCACTGCAACCTCCAGGTCCTGGGTTCAAGCCATTCTTCTGCCTCAGCCTCCCGAGTAGTTGGAACTACAGGCACATGCTACCACATCCAGCTAATTTTGGTAGTTTTAGTAGATAAAGGGTTTCACCATATTGGCCAGGATGGTCTCAATCTCTTGACCTCATGATCCGCCTGCGTCAGCCTCCCAAAGTACTGGGATTACAGGCATGAGCCTCCATGCGTGGTCCAAAAGTATTTTCTTAAAGCTGTGAAAGTATTTCTTATGCCTGGTCTACTCTATTGCTAAATTTTCCACTGCACTTCATAATTCCCCAAATGAGTCTTTCATTTCCAGAAGTTCTGTTTCTTTTGGTTTATTTTAACTATCTATTTTTTAATAAATTTTTTAATTCATATCCTGAATATTTTAAAATTCTTTATGTTAGTTTTAATATGTTTCATGCATCTCATGGAGCACCTTTATAATCAGTATTTTGAATTCTTTAGTGTTTCAAAGATTTCATTTTGGTTTGGATCTATTGCCAGAATTAATGTGATTCTCTGGTGATGTAAAACTCTGTTATTTCATATTGCCTAGAATTATTTTTCTGTTTTGTTTTTTCTTGTCTAAATAGGCTATTACTTGTTATTATTTTTTAATTTATTTTTGATTGGATTGGGCTTTTCTCCCCACCAAGGATATAACTATAATGTTTATTACTGCCTAACTTTGGTTATAGATGCTTTAGTAGCAGAGACTCTCTGTGAATATCTTGGTTATAGAGAAACTATGCGCAATGGCTTTCTCAGATGCTGCTGCTAATTGTGATATACTGAGTGTGTGTATTTGTCAGGGTTCTCCAGAGGGACAGAACTAACAGGATATATGTGTGTATGAAAGGTAGTTTATTAGAGAGAATTGGCTCACTCAATCACTAGGTGAAGTCCCATCATGATAGGCCTTCTGCACACTGGGGAAGAAAGAAGCCAGTAGTGGTTCACTCCAAGTTCAAAAGCCTCAAAAGTGGGGAAGCCAAAGGTGCAGTCTTCAGTATGTGTCAATTTATTTTATACACACACACACACACACACACACACAAGTATTTATATATATATATATATATATATATATATATATATTTTGGGGAGCATATATTTAATAATGAGATTACTCAAATGGTAATTCTGATTTAAGTTCTTTGAGAAATCACCACACTGCTTTTCACAGTGGCCAAAGTAATTTACACTCGCACCAGCAGTGTATAAGCATTTTCTTTTCTCTGTAACCTTGCCAGCGTCTATTATTTTTTGACATTTTAATAGTAGTCGTTCTGATTGGCATGAGGTGGTATCTCATTGTGGTTTTGATTTGCATTTTTCTAATTATCAATAATGTTGAGCTTTTTTTCGTATGTTTGTTGGCAGCAAATGTATCTTCTTTTGAAAAGATATCTTCATGGTCTTTGCCCACTTTTTAAAGGGGCCATTTATCTTTGCTAGTAAATTTGTCTCAGTTCTTTATAAATTCTGGATATTAAACCTTTGTCAGATGCATAGTTTGCAAATATTTTCTCCCACTCTGCAGGTTTTCTGTTCACTCTGTACATAGTTTCTTTTGCTGTACAGAAGCTCTTTAGTTTGTTTAATTGGATCCCATTTGTCAATTTCTGTTTTAGTTGCAATTGCTTTTGGCATTTTTGTCATGAAATTATTGCCAAATCCTATGTCCAGAATTGTATTTTGAAGGTTTATATAGTTTTAGGTTTCACGTTTATGTCTTAAATCTATTTCAAGTTGATTTTTACTTTTATTATTTATTTATTTATTTATTTTAATTTTATTTTTTATTTTTGAGACAGTGTCTTCCTCTGTTGCCCAGGCTGGACTGCAGTGGCGCAACCTCGGCTTACTGCAACCTCTGCCTCCCTGGTTCAAGCAATTCTCCTGCCTCAGCCTCCCAAGTAGCTGGTACTACAGGCACATGCATCCATGCTTGGTTAATTTTTTGTATTTTAGTAGAGACAGGGTTTCACCATGTTATCCAGGCTGGTCCAGAACTTATGAGCTCAGGCAATCTACCCACCTCAGCTTCCCAAAGTTTTGGGATTACAGGTATGAGCCACAGTGCCCAGGCTCAAGTTGATTTTTACATGATGGATAAGGTAGAGGCCCAGGCTTGATCTTCTGAATATAGCTAGCCATATTCAGAATAGGGAGTCCTTTCCCCATTGCTTGTTTCTGTTAGGTTTGTCAAAGATCAGATGGTTGTAGATGTGCAGCCTTATTTCTGGGTTCTCTATTTTGTTCCATTGGTCTATGTGTCTGTTTTTATACCAATACTATGCTGTTTGAGTTACTGTAGCCCTGTAGTATAATTTGAAGTCAGCTAATGTGATGCTTCTAGCTTTGTTCTTTTGCTCAAGATTGCCTTGTCTATTTGGGCTCCTCTTAGGTTTCATAAAAATTTTTAAATAGTTTTCTTTTTTTTTAATTTTCATAATTTTGTAAAGGATGTTGTTGGTAGTTTAATAGGAATAACACTGAATCTGTAATATTACTTTTGGCAGTATGGTCATTTTAATAATATTGATTTTTCCTATCCATGAACATAGAATGTTTTTCTATTTGTTTGTGTCATCTCTGATTTGAGTAGTGTTTTCCAATTCTCATAAAAATCTTTCTCCTCCTTGTTCAGCTGTATTCCTAGGAATTTTATTGTTTTTGTGGGAATCGTGAGTGGGATTGTGTTCCTGATTTGGCTCTCAGCTTGTATGATTTTGGTGTATTGAAGTGCTACTGATTTTTGCATATTGATTTTCTATCTTAAAACTGCTGAAGTTGTTTATCAGCTTTAGGAGCATTTGGGCTGAGACTATGGGGTTTTCTAGACAGAGAATTATGTCACCTGTAAACTGGGATAATTTGACTTCTTCTCTTCTTATTTGGATGTCTTTTATTTCTTTCTCTTGCCTGATTGTTCTGGCCAGGACTTCCAATACTGTGTTGAATAGGAGTGGCAAGAGAGAGTTTTCTTGTCTTGTTACAGGCAACTAATCAATAAGCACATTTAACCTTTCAGCTACAGTTGATAATAAATAATATAGTTATTCTAAATTTTTAAAATTATTTATCTATATGTTTTTATTTACATAATCCAAAGGTTCTATAGAGTAGTATGAGTATTTAAATATATAACACATTAATTAGTTTTATGTTATTTAAAGGATAAAACCATTTCAAGAAGGACTATTCTTAGATAGTCCATCTATAACTACTACAAAATACTTCATAAGACCTTATTTTAAAAGGGTGTGAGTGTGAATATCCTGATAAGCTTTTCTATTTTTATGCTTTTCAGAACAGACTTACGGTTTGTCAAAATTCAAATGCTAATGCATGACAAGGAGAATTATTAGTCCTCAAAAGCTCAAGATCCCTCAAATAAAATATAAAAAGATTGAGAAAACAATAAGGAAGGATTTTTGTCTAATGTCTTTTAACACACTCCTCTCCAACCATTACATGGTCTATTCAAAACATTTACTCAAAGTCTATTTCTAGCTTTTCACTGTATATTCCCACCCATAAATACATCAAATATATTAATTTTGAACTAAAATAGTAGCATTATTAATAATGTAACTTTAAATCATTTAAATGAAACAAATTTTGATCTGTAAAGACATTTGGTATTTATTGCTCATATTATATTTTTTCCACCTTTCTTCTCTTCTGTCCCAATTTCTCTACCCCCAAAAGTGGCACTGAGGTGTGACTAGGTACTAAAAAAATCAATAATAGCAAAAACCCCACACATACTTTTACACTTTTATTTTCATATTGATTTCAAATAATCACAGAGACCAAGTTTTCAAAGAGAAAGAAAATATAATCAAACAAAACCTTCAACCAACCACGGGCAAAATAACCAATGACTAAAAATGATGGAAAAATGTACGTATTATGAGATACAAAAGTTTGTTTATATCAAAATAAATAAATAAAATCCAGTGGGCAAGCCGAAACACAAGTAGATAGACAATATGTGCTTAAAACAACACGACCAGTTGTAATAGTGCCCATCATTTTCTTTTTTTATGTAACTCAATGAAAAAGTTATGATTTCGCATAGTCACAGAAATAATGCTACATCTTAGTTTGACAGTGTAACTGATTTCACAACCACCTCCCCATCCCTTTGGGAGTTACTGGGGAATTTATTTTTCTACATCTTCTCCCTACCTCATACCAAAGTATTTAGAAAGCATGCTTTGTTTACCTTTTTTCATTGATTCTTAGTTTGAATTTAATAATAAAACAGTTTGAATCTGAGTTGAATTTTATTTTTTAAGATTCTTTCTTTGCATGACTATTAGTTTGAGTTTATACAAATAAGTAGAAAACCTATTGTAGTAAAGAAATTTTGATTCTTGTATCTCTTGAATATGAAAAACTAGCTTTCTAATGCACTAATCAAAACATTAGATACATTTAGAAGATTATTTGGATGTAAGATGTTAAACCAGGAACAATATAGTTCAACATTTTGATCTTAGTCCTCTTTTGATGTCATTATTTCCTAATTTAACATTTTAGCTGTATTCACACTTCATTTTAAAATACTCTCAGATATATCAAAATCCAATGAAATATACTTGTATGTATTGTATTTCAAAATACATATATTTAGAAATATTTGGTTATATTACATACATTTTTAAAACCTACTGAATTAAACCTAAAATATTTGTTTTAGACTCTTTCAGAGCAGTTCAAAATTTGCTACGATTTTCTCTTGGTTAGAGGGAACAAGTTATAATCGGTCTTATATTAATTAAACCAGATCAAGACATTATCAGCCTCAACAAAAACAATGAAATTTGGTTCTTTTAGTAGAATCTTTTCAAAATTATATTTCAAATTCTTAACGAATTCTTCCTGCTCAATTTATTCCTAAAGACACTATTTGAGACTTTTTGTTCTTCCTTTCATTTTTGTCACTACTTAAAAAAGAATCGGAGGCTTAATTTAGATAATTATATATAAAATATATACATATATATACACACACACATATATATTATTTAGAATATTTAAAATAGATTAACTGAGGTCTTGGCAAAAGAAATAAATTTTTAGACATCTTAATTATGTCAGTGAATATTATAAGACACAAATTATAGGCACAACGTACAAATAATTGTTTTAAAATGTCATCAGGCAAAACAAATGTTGACTCCTTTAAAAGTAAGTCCCAGAAAATTGGGTTCAATTTATTGTCTTCATCTTTGTTGTTTAAATTCATGAAATGCTTGAGAAACTAAAGTTCAAATGATCTAAAAATGGTCACGTTTGAAGGAAGTTCAAGGTTATTAGATTGCTCTCTTGTAGTCTACGTACATTGATGACAAACCTCAGGTGAACATTACAAATGAAACACAACACACCTTCAGGATTTTCTGTTACCTTTTATGTCATCAGAAGACTGTGAAACATAATTTTCTTCTAGAGAACTTCCGAAATTTTACTTATCTCTTGTAGCATTTGCAAGTTGTTTTATTTTAATTTTTTATTACTCTTAGTAGCTTCAAAAATAAAAAACTATACTATCTTATTAGGAAGCGTTTTTATACCTGACTTAGAAAAGGTCATTTGTCCTAGTACCTTGACATTCTGATTCCTGTGGCAAACTTTAATAGACATTTCAAGTGAGGCTTGATTATAAAACAATCTACAAACCATTAGTTGTAGCTATACTAAACCAGTAGCAATCAATCCCAATGCCTGGGTTCAATCGAGGTAGAAGAAGAGAATTGCCTGAAACTACGGGTTATTGGAAATCTCACTGATAGGAAACACCAGGAAAATAAATGTTCATCTTCTTGACATTTACTAGGAGGAGAATACCTCATCCTAATTTATTTTGCTGTGGCTCTGTAAAAGTGAATCCGTTGATTTTCTCTGAAATATATTAAACTGCTTCAGGGAAAAATCACTGAAAAACATCAATGTGTAATTTTTTTAAGTCTGACTACTTAAATTATTTAACTAATATGGTCTGTAGCATTCTAAATTAAAAATATATTTTGGTTTAATTATATTTCTTATCTTTTGCCAAAATGTTTTATTTAACACTCAGTATCTTCCAGTTTTGCTATACAATTCAACGGACTTTTCCTACTGCTGGTATTGAGCTCGTGTGGAGCCAGTCCCCATGGTGAATCGGTCACTGGAGGAAAAGCACTGGTGAGGTCAGGATGGGCATACTGGTTCACAGCTGCCTCTCTCACTGGGGCTTGTCTCTCAGCAAGTCACATACTAGCCACTCCCAGGAAGACATAATAACATTTTTATGGATTCTCAAAAATGCAAAAGATAAAATTCTTTTTGCCTTAGTTTTACATTTGCAGTTATTTACAGAAGTCAATAGATATGTCATTTGTGTAATTTTCAACAATAGCCTCTTAACTATAAATAATAATAAATTAGTATATTTCTCAACAGATATGACCACTTTTGAGTCCCCTTTTGACATCTGATGCTTTCGATAGATTTCCACCAGCCTCACAAGATGGATTGTTTTATATATTAATGTGTCATCTGATAGCTCTCACAATGTCAAGCCAGTTACTATGAATCTCCTTCATAACAACACTTGGCAGGGCATTTGGTGAGACCACCCTTTAATAATTATAATAATCATGATAATAACAACTCTATTAGTGCCCCAATCGGGGAGCAGATGGCCCATGGAAAAGCGACGCTTGAAGAGAGTTTGATAAAGGGACTATTTACAAAAGTGTGAGGTGGTTTAAGGAAAACCAACGAGCAATGGTGATTAACCACAGTAGGAAAGAGACTATCACCCTTGACCAATAGAGGTTAAGGGAGGGAGGGTTCACTGCAACCCAGAAAAATTTAAAACTGTAGGGTAAGAGAGGGCACCTGATGGGACATCAAGATTCTCCTTTCATGCAACCCAGTAGGAAGAGATATGATTATCCAGACTGAATTCTTCTCCCACTCTCTCTTTTCCTGCTGATGCCTTCCTTCATTTGAACCCAAGAGAGGAGACTAGTGGATAGTGTTCTTAAAATGCAAGGTAGAGAGCACAAGATCGGATCTACAGGAAGCAAAATGAGAGTACTCAGCATACATTTTTTAGCTGAAAATTTGAACCTCAGCCTTTCCAAGACCACATAGATAGTGACTAGTAGAACTAAGATTAATATTTATATTTGTCTCATCCTAATACCTATGCTGCTTTTACTATGCTTTACTCCACACGTGTATTCATGTGCCTTACATAATATCAAATACTTCCTTTGCAAATAAGTATGAATTTATTCTCAGACCTCATCCATAATGGCTTTATATTAAGAATCTATTCTTAATATAAAGAATATTGGAAACCACTAACTATATCAGGACTCTGCCTAGAATCCAACCATTCCAGACCTCTGCTTTTTTGGTTTAACCAAAAAAGGGGTTTTTTGTTTTTTTTTTTTTTTTTGAGATGGAGTCCCCCTCTGTCCCCCGGGCTGGAGTGCAGTGGCCGGATCTCAGTTCACTGCAAGCTCCGCCTCCCGGGTTTACGCCATTCTCCTGCCTCAGCCTCCCGAGTAGCTGGGACTACAGGCGCCAGCCACCTCGCCAGGCTAGCTTTTTGTATTTTTTAGTAGAGACGGGGTTTCACCGTGTTAGCCAGGATGTTCTATGGAAATGATATAAAAATGAAGTCAAGAAAACTGTATTCTCTGAATATGCTGCTAATTACTACTTCATATGAGAACTGGTCAATTAGTTGACCTGAATTGAACTTGATTTCCAATGATGCTAAATTGTCAAAATAACATTATAGATCCTCATCAGATTTTATGAGGATAAAATAAGATTAGAGCTGTAAATGAGTTTGAAATGTAAAAAAGTAGTAAAATTATAAGTAAAAGTACTTAAAGATTTTTTTAACATTGTAAATATGTGTTTAAAACATGCTTTTATTAATTATTTTTATTTATAATGTACACAAAACAGTTGTACATATTTATTTAGTGTGATGTTTCAACATACATTTACATTGTATAATAAATCAGGATAATTATCATATCCATCGCCTTAAACATTTATCATTTCTTTGTGGTGACAACATTCAAAACCTTCTCTTATAGTTATCATAAAATATATACTACATTGTTATTTGTTATGGTTACCCAACTATATAATAGAACAGTAGAATCTATTCTTCCTAACTATAATTTTGTACCAGTTGACCAATATATACAAATGTGGTGTGTGTGTAAGTGCATATATATGTGTGTATGTGTGTGTGTGTATATATATATATATATATATATTTTTTGAAGTGGGACAGTGTGATGCTTCCAGCTTTGCACTTTTTGCTCAATATTATCCTCACTAGTAGGGTTTCTTTTGTGTGTTCATATGAATTTTAAAATTGTTTTCTATTACTATGTAGAGCATCATTGGCATTTTAATAGGGAGTGCATTGAATCTGTAGATTACTCTGAGTAATATGGAAATCTTACCATTAATTCCACCAATTCAGAGACCAAGGATATCCTTCCATTTATTTGTATCCTCTTCAATTTCTTCCTTTAATGTTTTATAGATTTCATTGTACAGGTCTTTCACCACCTTAAGTTTATTACTAGGTATTTTATTTTATTTGTAGTTATTATAAATAAAATTATTTTCCTCATTTGTTTTTAGATATTTATGTATAAAAACACTACTGCTCTCTGTATGTTGATTTTGTATTCTGCAACTTAATCAAATGTGTTTATTAATTTTAATAGGTTTTTGGTGGAGTCTTTAGTTTTATATTATATATGTATATGTGTATATATATGTGTCTCTATATTCATATATATATATAAATTCTCTCTCTCTCTCTCTCTCTATATATATATATATATATATAAACGCTAAAGACTCCACCAAAAAAAAAGTATATGTGTTGAATAAAAGTGGTGAAAGTGGGCATCCTTGTCTTCCTCCAGATCTTAGAGAAGAAGCTTTCAATGTTTCCTCATTCAATATGATGTTAGCTGTGGGTTTGTCACATATGGCCTTTATTATGTTGAGGTATGGTATTTTCTGGTTATACCCAATTTGTTGAAAGTTTTCATGAGGAAAAGGTGTTGAATTTTTTTAACACCTAAACAAATCATATGGTTTTGAAATGATCATGTGATTTTTGTCTATGATTACATTACTGTGGTATATCATACCATATTAACTTACATATGTCAAACCATCCCTGCATCCCTGTGATGAATTCAACTTGATCATAGTGAAAATCTTTTTAACATTCTGTTGAATTCAGTTTGCTACTATTTTGTTGAGGATTTTTGCATCTCTGTTCATAAAGGATATTGGTCTGTAGTTTTGTTATGTTTTGTTTTGTTTTGTCCGTTGCTAGTTTTGATATCTGGGTAATGTTGGCCTTGTAGAGTGATTTAAGTATTCCACTCTAATTTTTTGAAATAGTCTGGGTAGAATTGACATTAGCTCCTCCTTAAATGTTTTGAGAGAATTCAGCAATAAAGACATCAAATGCAATGTTGTACTTTGATGGGAGATTGTTTGTTGCTGTTTTAATCCTGTTGCTTGTTGGTGATCTATTAAGGTTTTCTATTTCTTTATTATTCAATCTTGGTAAGTCATATGTGTCCAGAAGTTTATCCCTTTCTTCTAGATTTTCTAATTTGTTGATATATAGTTGCATTTGTAGTGGTTTGTTATAATCTTTTGTATTTCATTATATCAGTTGTAATGTTTCCTTTTCATCTCTGATTTTATTTATGTGAGTTTTGTTTCTTAGTTAATCTAGCTAAAGGTTTGCTGATTTTGTTTATCTTAAAAACACCAGCTCTTTGAAGTATTAATTTTTTGTGTTTTTTAAAAGTCTCTACTTGGTGTATTTCTGCTCTGATTTTGATTACATATGTCTTTCACTTATTTAAGGATTAGATTGTTCTTGTTTTGCTAGTTGCTTGAGGTATGTCACTAGGTGGTTTATTTGAGATCTTTCTACTTTTCTGATGTAGGCATTTATTGCTATAAATTTCCTTCTCAGATCTGCTTTTCATGAATCCCATAGATTTTGGTATGTTCTATTTCCATTTTCATTTGTCATAAGAAATATTTTAATTTCTCTTTGATTTTTTCATTGACCCATTGGTTGTTTATGAGCACATTGTTTACTTTCCATGTATTTTTAGTTTTTAAAAATCGTCTTGTTACGAATTTCTAGTTTTATTCCATTATTGTCAGAAAAGATGCTTGATAAAATTTCAGTTATTAAAAATTTATGGGGCTGGGCACGGTGGCTCATGCCTGTAATCCCAGCACTTTGGGAGGCCGAGGTGAGTGGATAATGAGGTCAAGAGACCAAGACCATCCTGGCCAACATGGTGAGACCTCGTCTCTACTAAAAATACAAAAATTATCGGGGCATGGTGGCAGGCGAGTATAGTCCCAACTACTCGGGGGGCTGAGGCAGGAGAATCACTTGAACCCGGGAGGCAGAGGTTGCAGTGAGCCAACATGGGGCCACTGCACTACAGCCTGGTGACAGAATGAGACACCTTCTCAGAAAAAAAAGAAAAAAAATGTATTAAGACTTTTTTGTAATCCCATTAAATAAGGGCAAAGGACATGAACAGGAACTTCGCAAAGAAGACATACATGCAGCCAACAAACATAAGAAAAAAACTCAACATCATTAATCATAAGAGAAATGCAAATCAAAACCACAATGAGATACAATCTTGAACCAGTCAGAATGACTAGTATTAAGAAGTCATAAAATAACAAATGCCAACAAGATTGTAAGAAAAATGGAACACATATGTATTGATGGTGGATATATAAATTAGTTTAGCCACTGTGGAAAGCAGTTTGGCAATTTCTTAAAAATTTAAACAGAAAACTAACATTTGACTCAGCAATGCCATTATTGGGTATCTATCCAAAGGAATATAAATTGTTCTACCATAAAAACACATGCACATATATGTTCGTTACAGCACTATTCACAGTAACAATGACATGGAATCAACCTATATGCCCATGCTTTGCAGAAGCATGGATGGAACTAGAGGCCATTATTCTGAGGAGAATTAGTGTAGAAAAAGAAAACCAAACACTGCATGTTCTCACTTGTAAGTGGGAGCTACACTTTAAGTACATCTGAATACAAATAGGTAAACAACAAACACTGGAACCTACTTAAGGACAGAGGTTGGGAGGAGGGTGAGGATCAAGAAACTACCTATTGGGTATTATGCTCAGTACCTCAGTGACAAAATAATCAGTACACCAAACCCCTACAACATGCGATTTACCAATGTAACAAATCTGCACTTATACACCCTGAACCTAAAATAAAAGTTGAAAAGGAAAAAAAAAAAACTTGTTTTGTAATGTAACATATAGCATATCATGGAGACTGTATCAGCAGCTGTTGGGTGGAATGTTCTGTAAATGACTTAGGTTCATTTGGACTAAAGCAGAGTTTAACTGATGTTTATTTGTTAATTTTCTGTCTGGATGATCTGTTCACTGCTGAAAGTAAGTTACTCAAGTTCCCTATTATTATCGTCCTGAAGTAGATCTCTTTGTTTAGGTCTGTTAATATTTGCTCTATGTATTTATGTGTTTCAGTATTGGGTATATATATATATGTATAATTGTTATATCCTCCTGCTCATGTTGACTCCTTTATCATTATGTAATGGCCCTCATTGTCTTTTAATTAGGTTTTACTTAAAGTCTATTTGGTCTGATATAAATATAGCTACTTTTGGTATTTTTCCTTTTTTAATTGCATGGACTATATCTTTCCTTCTGTTCACTTTCAGTCTGTGTGTTTTTATAGATGAAGTGATTTCTCGTAGGCAGCACATAGTTGGGTCTTTAAAAAATACATTCAGTCATTCTATGTCTCTTAAATAGAGATTTTAGTCCATTTATACTCAAGATGTCACTAATAGGTGACAACTTACTACTGCCATTTTGCTGCTTGTTTCCTAGTTGTTTTGTAACTCTTATCTTTTTTGTGGTTGTTGTTAATCTTTCTTACTGTCTTCCTTTGTGGCTAATTTTCTTCTGTAGTGTGTTTTAATTTCTTGATTTTTCATTTTAGGGCATCTGTTGTAGATTTTTGTTTTGTAATTACCATGAGTCTTACAAAAACATCTTGCAGTTATAACAAGTTATTTTAAATTGATGAGAATTTAACTTTGATTGTAAAAAGAATAAACCAGCAAACAAACAAAAGCTAAGAAACTCCAAACTTTAACTTCATTTAGATTCTTTAATGTCTAAATTTACATGTTTATATATTACCTATGTCTTAACAAATTGTTGTAGTTATTGTTTTTAATAGTTTTATCTTTTGGTTTTTATACTAAAGATATGAGTGGTTTATAAACCACAACTGCAATGTTAGAGTACTCTAAATATTTCTGTAGATTTCCTTTATCAGTGTGTTTTACACCTTCAGATGTTTTCTTATTGTGCATTATCATCCTTTTTTTCAGATTGAAGAATTATCTTTAGCATTTCTTATAAGACACGTTTGATGTGATGAAGTTCTTCAACTTTCATCTGTGAATGGGCTTATCTCTCTATTATGTTTGAAGTTTACCTCTGCTGAGTACAGTATTATCAGATGGCAGTTTTATTTCCTTCATTACTTTAAATATGTCATCCTGCTCCCTCCTAGCCTCTAAGGTTTTCACTGAAAAGTCTACTGCCAGATGTATCAGAGCATCTTTAAATGTTACTTGCTTCTCTTCTCTTGCTGTATTTATGATTATCTCTTTGTCTTTAACCTTTGAGAATTTGATTATTTTATGCTTGCGGTGATCTTACTGGGTTGAATCTACTTGATGACTTTGTGATCTTTAAGCTTGCTGTACCAGATATTTATATCTTTCTCGAGTTTTGGAACGTTTTTCATTATTACTTATCTGAAAACATTCCTACTGCTTTCTCTTTCTCTAGTGACTCTTGGAGACAAGTGACTTTCACATTTGCTCTTTTGATGTGATCCCATAGGGAATTCTTTGCTGCTTTTCATTCTTCTTTTTTATTAAATTTTCTCTTCTGACCATGTATTTTTGAATAGCCTGTCTTTGGACCCACTTATCCTTCCTTCTGCTTAATTCCACTGTTGTGACCTTTCAATGAAGTTTCACTTTTTTCCACTGCACTTTATAGTTTCAAAATTCCTGTTTCATTGTCTATTGTTTCAATTTCCGTTAAATTTCTCTAGCAAATATTTGAGTTGCTTCTCTGTTTTCTTAAAATTTGTTTTCTCAAAACAGCTGTTTTGAATTCTTTCTCCGAGAGGTCATATATTTTCATATCTTCAGGTAAGTCACTTGTACCATATTTAGTTCACTTGGTGAGATTATATTTTTCCGAACATTCTAGATGCTTGCGGATGTATATCAATGTCTAGGTATTGAAAAATTAGGTATTTCTTCTAGTTTTTGCAGTCTGGACTTGTTTGTTACCTGCCCCTCTTCTGAGGGCCTTGTAGAAATTTAAAGGAGAATGACTACTGAATTCCCTAAGCCTGTGGTCACTACATACATTTTAACACTAGAGAGCACCCTAAATCCTGGTTCACTGCAAATATCTTTCAGATTCCTAGGTCTTCACTCCTGGTGGATTTGGAGAAGATCAGGGAGAGTTTTCTGAGTTTCCAGGCAAAGTTCCACGCTCGCTTCCCTCTCCTTCCTACAAACATAAAAAATCTCTGTGCTGCATTGCCTGCAGTTGGGGGGAAGAGTAATAAAAGTATCTTTATGTTTACTGCAGCTGGCACCATGCTGGGTTGCACTTGAAGCCTTCCCACACCAGCATTACACCAGGGCTCACCCAAGGCCCACAGCTGCTACTACCTGACCGCCATTGACATTCATTCAGGACCCACGGCCACTTTAGTCTGCTTGTGTCAAGGCCAGTCAGAACTGGGTTCATCCTACCAAGGTAGCAGATTCCCTTCTGGCCCAGGGTGATTCTAGAAGTTCTTTCCTTGGGCACCAGCCTGGAATCAGAAGACACAGGATGCCATGTTTTACCTTGGCTGGGCCTATACTGGCTTCCAAGGCAAAGTCCCATGCAAACTTTTCTCTCCCTCTCCCAAGGGGACGGATTTTCTCTCCATACTGCACTGCCTGGGGTTTGTGCATGGATCATATAAACAATGTGAGATTGTACTTCCTACTCTCTTCAATGTTCCTTTTATTGTTACTATGTCAAAATCAAATACTGTGATGTCTTTCCTGATTTTTTTTGTGAATAATTTTTTGCATAGATAGTTGTGCAATTTGTTGTTCCTGTGTGGTGATGATTACTGGAAGGCTCTATTCCACTATCTTGTTCCACCTCCTTCAAGGAGTGTTGATTATATAGATTATACTTGTTTTTTAGACTGTTTACTTTTCTGTTGGCATAATACTTGTTTTACATTTTTTTTCAAAAGGTGTTGATTTCAGTGGAGTACTGAGCATTGGAAAAGAGAGCAAGAAAAAGGGAGAGAAAGAGGAAAAGACAGAGAAAAGTCGTAGAGAGATAGAAGATAGAAAAAAATTATTTCTAGGTTTCAGTACATAACACAAATTTGTTGCCTAATTTATTTATTATTGAAAATGTATTATTAAATTGAATGAGCAGAGCACATGCGTTGCTATTGCTGGAGGCAACCGTAAGTCACATTTTGACAGGTTACATGTATTTAATGCAACTATTTATTTTTTATACATGAGAAATGAATAATTTCTTTAGTAATTGCCAAATCATACACTTCCAGAAATTCACAGCATCTTTTTTAGGAAAATACATTTACCAAAATGTCATGGGAATTTATTCATATTTCAAAGCAAATTCAGAGGAAATATGTAGAATAGCTTCCTAACTTTTTTCCAAAGGGTGACATTGAGGGATAACTTGCATTTTGCTCTATTATTTTTTAGCATGTTTTACAATTTTTAAATGTTTTGTATATTTCAATAAAATATACTGGATGTAAAAGAGGCTATGTATATACAGTATAAGGCTATTATGCAGCAATAAGATAAATATTTTTGTTTTGTTTTGTTTTCCTTTATATTGGAATAAGGGAAGACAGGATAAATCTACTCATTTGGCTTCACAATTTTTGGAAGCTATATGATAAAACCAAGAGACTTGTCTTTATAGCATTTAACTGTGTCTTTATGAGACTCATCAGGTAACAATTCACCAGAATTGTATATATAGCACAAACGGTTTACCAAAAGTGAGTAATCTAAAACTGAAAGTGAAAAATAAATGTACTTTCTGGAATGCCAGTGTTTGTAGGGACAAGAAAGTAATCCACAGGTAAATTTAATAATCCAGGTATGTTTTAGTGTTATAATCTGTGTTAGGGGGATAGGGTAATGTACAATATAACAAATTCTAAGAAAAACAAATCTAGTGAAATAATTATATTTTCTCTTTGGTAGTCCTTACTCCCATAATACAAACCCTCAACATCCAGTACCTAAGGGAATAAATTACTCTTTTGTCTTTGTCATTTAGGTAAGAGAGTAGAATTTTGATTGGAGTAACATATGACAAATCAAGATATTAGATTGAAATAGTCTAATAAATGTATTTTTCCCTAAATTTATACTTTCAAAACCTTTTTGAAAACAGTAAACTTTTTTTCAGAGTTATTAGGAATACTTGGCTGAGCTTTACTGAACATGAGTCTTTCCACTCATTTTTATGCCTATCAATAGGCCAAGTATATCTCATACAATGGCTCTGACAGTGGATTCAAATACATTTAAAACCATAATATGTCCTCCCTATATAACTTTCCACTCTTATCATAAAATCTTATACTGCCTTGTTAATTTTTTTACTGTTAAAGACTTGTAGGCATTATAATTCATTTTCTTAAGTATCTCTAAATCTTCTAGATAGAATAAGTAAATGCACAGTGCTTACTTAGGTAGAATAGCAATGAGTCACAAAGGTATAACTGAATTTCTTCTATATCCATTGTGTTTTCTTTCCATGCTAGGCATGGTTCTATACACAAAGATCTCGAAAATATACATCAGAGTTTTCCAAAAGTAACTTAGTTACTCATCAGGACTGATAGAGTGGCTCCATTTAGAGGTCAGGGCATTATTTTATTTAAAGCAAAAATGAGCAAAACAAAAATCTTTTCTCAATCCTCAAAAGTAGCTTCATTGGTCATTTATTCATCCACTAATTTAGAAAGTATAATTGAACATACACAGTATATTCCTACATGCTGAGGAAGCAAAGAGAATCTCCTCTTGTAGGCATTTATATATAAACAAGAAACCATAGCTCCATAAATATAACAAAATAATATACATCTGTGGCAGTTTTTTTTTGTTTATTTGGTTGATTTGGTGGTTTTTTGTTTGTTTGTTTGTTTGTTTTCTTGTTTTTTCAGAGACAGAGTCTAGCTGTTGCCCAGGCTGGAGTGCAGTAGTGTGATCGTGGCTCAATGCAGCCTCTGCCTGCTGGGTTCACGTGATTCTCATATCTCAGCCTCCAGAATAGCTGGGATTATAGGAACACACGACCATTCCCTGATCATTTTTTTTGTATATTTTGTAGAGATGGGGCTTTGCCATTTTGCCCAGGCTGGTTGTGAACTCCTGAACTCAAGCAATCTTGGCCTCTCAAAGTGGTGTGACTACAGGCATGAGCCACCTCCCCTGGCCAATAATATACATTTGAATGTTACAAGAGAGATATAGTAAACACAGAGATATTATGGATCATTTTAAAAGGAAACATTTATTTTTACAAGAAAGGTCAGAGAAGTCTGAAATCTGGACAGGCAGAGGTGAGGAAGAGCTAGAATGCAAGGGGAAGGATCATCATAGGCGGATAGGAGGCAGGACTAGATTGTAGCTCCGGGCAGAGCAGCATGTGGGGGCTCACATTGTGAATTTTAGCTCCAGGTCGACTGCAAGAACAAACCAACAATCCCAAGAGGACTCATAGACCCTCTGAATGAAGCACACTGCTCCTACAAGATCCAGGACACCTCCCCAAACTTGTGAGTACCCCAACCATGGAAGCGGGAAAGGGAGATTCTTCTCTCCTAAACACACATTCCCACTGGAGAAGCTGAAGGTTTGTTTACTGGAGACGTTTCCGACGTTACCTGGAGCTGAGTTAATTTGGAGAACCAAACGAAATACAGGGATAAAAGAAGCTGGAGAAAGGCCCTAGGATCTTGATGGGTGATGAGTGATGTTGAGCATTTTTTCACGTGTTTGTTGACCATTTTATATCTTCTTTTGAGAATTGTCTATTCGTGTCCTTAGCCCACTTTTTGATGAGATTTTTTTTTCTCACTGATTTGAGTTTGTTGTAAATTCTGGATATTAGTCCTTTGTCAGATGTATAGATTGTGAATATTTTTTCCCATTCTGTGGGAGGTCTGTTTACTGTTCTGACTGTTAATTTGCCATGCAAATACTCTTAGTTTAATTAGGTCCCAGCCATTTATCTTTGTTTTTATTGCATTTGCTTTTGGGTTCTTGGTCATGAAATCCTTGCGTAAGCCAAAGTCTAGAAGGGTTTTCCAGTGTTATCTTCCAGAATTTTTTTAGTTTCAGGTCTTTAGTTTAAGTCCTTAATCCATCTTGAGTTCATTTTTGTATAAGGTGAGACATGAAGATCCAGTTTCATTCTCCTACATGTGGCTAGCCAATTATCCCAGCACCATTTGTTGAAAATGCAAATCAAAACCACAATGCGATACCACCTCACTCCTGCAGGAGTGGTCATAATCAAAAACTTTAAAAAAAAAAGTAGATGTTGGTGTGGATTTGGTGAACAGGTAACACTTCTACATTGCTGGTGGGAATGTAAATTAGTACAGTCGCTATGGAAAATGGTGTGCAGATTCCTTAAAGAACTAAAAGCAGTGCTACTATTTGATCCAGCAATCCCACTACTGGGTATCTACCCAGAGGAAAAGAAGTCATTATTCAAAAAAGATACTTGCACACACATGTTTATAGCAGCATAATTCATAATTGCAGAATTGTTGAACCAACCCAAATGCCCATCAATCAATGAGTGGATAAAGAAACTGTGGCATATGCATATATGGTGGACCATTACAGAGCCATTAAAAGGAATGAATTAACAGCAATTGCAGTGACCTGTATGAGATTGGAGACTATTATTCTAAGTGAAGTAATTCAGCAATGGAAAACCAAACATCAATGTTCTCACTGATATGTGGGAACTAAGCTATGAGGACACAAAGGCATAAGAATGATACAATGGCCTTTGGGGACTTGGAGGGAACAGTGGAACACGGGTGAGGGATAAAAGACTGCAAATATGGCCTGGTGCGGTGGCTTATACCTGTAATTCCAGCACTTTGGGACGCTGAGGCAGGTGGATCATGAGGTCAGGAGATCAAGACCATCCTTGTGAACATGATGAAACCCTATCTCTACTAAAAATACAAAAATTAGCGGGGCATGGTGGTGGGTACCCATAATCCCAGCTACTCGGGAGGCTGAGGTGGGAAAACTGCTTGAACCTGGGAGGCAGAGATTGCAGTGAACTGAGATGATGCCACTGCACTCCAGCCTGACGACAGAGCGAGACTCCAATTGAAGAAAAAAAAAAAGACTGCAAATATGGTGCGGTGTTTACGCTTTGGGCGATGGGTGCACCAAAACCTCACAAATCACCCCTAAAGAATTTACTCATGTCACCAAATACCACCTGTACCATAGTAACTTATGGAATTTTTTTTAAAACTTTAAATTTAAAAAAAGAATGTAAGGAGAAGAAAGATGTTTCAGGCAGATGTAATAAGACGAGGAAAGGCACAAAAGATAAAATATATGTGTGGGGGGAAATGAAGAAAAATAGAGAAGGATATACCTTTACATTTTATGATATAACTTGGTTATTGATAGCTTTGAATTTGATGTTAAACAAGAAATGGCTTGAATCTAATCTGGCCACCTATGAAAAGCTATAAAAAAATAATAAAAAGCATTCCTTTCTTCATAGCCCTGGATGATGTGTTATTTTGTTTTGTTTAGCCAAAGGGGAAAATCAAGCACAATTGATTTAACAAGTCTTTATTAAGAACTTACAAGGGGCAGCACTTTATTAAGCTTATAGCACAGATAAGCAGAAGGAGTAAGACTAACACAGTGACACAACAGCAACAGGCCAAATGAGAAAGGGGGTCCAGGGAGGGGGCACTGCATGATTATGCCCGGTCAAGTGTTCACTGTCATCTAGTCTGCAGCATTGGTAATAAACAGCAAAAACAATACAGTTATGTCAATATATTATTTTCTTATTGTATAAGTACATATATACCTGTGCATGTATTTGTGTTACATTTTATCTCATCCGTTATATTTGGTGTCTCTAGAGCTGTGAATTAAACTCTCTAAGTATTACAATGTTAAGGAACAGTAACTGACCCAGGTTTGACTCTATCAGGATTTGCTATTTCAGTGTTGATACTCAGAAAGGTACCCAGATGAGTATTACTCATGCATTCCAAATATTTCTGCGTAACAGATTCATTCAAAGTTTTCACCTGAATACCCTGGGTTTTCATTTAGCATGCCTTTAGCAGAGGACTCTGGAGAAAGTGCTGAAGGTGATGTGTAGACCATAATATAAGAACACAATTATATAAACTCTGTTTAATAGGCAAACTCCCATTATTTTGTAATGAATAATCTATCCATTCAGGAAAATAAAATAAATAAAATAAAATGGTTTATTTATATTTTTGCAAGTTAAAAAGGTTAACATTAGTGGTTTATATCTATAAGTCTTTTATCTTACACATTATTTCTAAGATGATAAATAAGTTTTATCTTATGTGCCACTAATAACGAATTCTGGGAGTGCTGGCTTGTGAATATTTCTGGGGCTAATCAAGTCGACACTCTCGAGGGAAAAACCTTGTGGTCAATAAGCAATGACTGCAATAAATGGCAGAAGTGGAAGTATGCAGTAGGACCAAAGGTCTCTGCATACTCACTTTCCTGAGATGTGCTTTACATTCATTTACTTTTGGCATATTTCTTTTTTTGTTTTCTGAAATTTGGTGACTTATTTTTTCTTTTTTTTTCAGGGTTGATGTTTTCTTATTCTTTTTAGAAACATATTTATTTAAATTGGCATATTAAATTTGATATATTTATCATGTACAACATAACACTTTGAAATATGTGTACACTGTGGAATGGTTAAATTGAGCTAATAAACATATGCATTACCTTACATAGCTATTTTGCATGTGTAGTGAGAATACTTAAAATCTACTCTCAGCAATTGTCAAGAATACAATTCACTGTCACCATATCGTGCAATAGGTCTCTTGAACTTATTCCTCCTGTTTAACTAAATTTATTTTTTCTTTGCTTAGAAACATGTATACCCACCACTTGGATTAATTGTTCAAATTTTCCTTGATGGGGACACAGCTATCTGCATGCAGACTGCCTTCCACCAAGTCCAAGAGCCCCTTCTCTCACAAAAGGGCTCTCTCTCCACTCACTCTAACAGATCAGACCTGTTCTGTCCCTTTTCTGTTTTTGAAAATTCTTCGCTATCTTGAAGTCACCTTTTTTTCCCTTCTCCTCATCCTATAATAATTCTAGTTCTGTCTAAGGATTATATCAAGTAGTAGTTTCTGGCTTGGTTTCCTCCAGCGGAATGGTGAATTATTCAGAATTATTATTATTAAGAATTATTTACATGTAAAACAGCATAATGATGTATTTCTTATCTCTACTGTGCCAACACAGTAGAGAGTAAACAAGCTATAAAAAACTGGATGATAAAGATAACTAAATATATTTTATTTTGATAATAATGCACTAAAATGTGAAACGTTTTGTAGTTTCTCGTTTGAAAACAGTTTACATCAGTACTGGAATGTAATTTAGTAAGCACTAAAAAACTCAGTTTATAACTAATTCTTTATATGAAGCAGTGTTTTTTAGCATCAATTCTACTATAGTATAAAGTTATATATGATACGTTTCATATTAGTATGTATCTGTAGGTATACACATTATACACACACACACACACACACACACACACACACACACACACATGAATACACTGCACTAAGGAATACTGGATATAAATTGTGATTATAATAACACCAGAAATGTTAACCCAACTCTTGCTAAATGCTGTTGTATATTTAAGGGGAGAAAAAAGGAAAGAAAGAGGAAAGGAAGGAGAGAGGAATGGAGGCAGGGAGAAAGGAAAGAAGATATCCAAAAAGTTAGTTAAGTTTATCCCTAGGTCTCCAAAATTAACATTAAGTACCTAGTCACATAGAAGTTTAGTTTGATACCTACAAAATCCATATTCTCTTTAACCTTTTGAAGCACTTATTAATGAATCACAAAAATAGAAACCTTTCAAATGTATACACTGAAAACCTATGTAACAGGGACAAAATGCAAGTTCTTTAGTCTCTCCCCACCTTTAAATCTAAGGACCCATTGAGTGAGAATTTAGACTTAAAAGCAATTATGACTTGCATTTGACTTGCCTGTTGTAATATGATCTCCCCTCTACCCAAGATTTACTTTGGAGCCTCTGATTCATTGTGACATTTTTACATATGTCTTTCTTTTAATTGTCCAGGTTCACACTTGGGTTTTAAGTATCTCTAAACTTATCATCACTAAGAGACCTTTGTAATAGTCTTTCAAAATTAATGAATCAAATGTTGGTGAGCACATGAATTTCTGAAGCATATATATTTTTTAAAGCCAGGCTTTAAAAGTCAAGGGTGATAAGAAAGAGGATCAAGTAAATGCTACAGCCAATAATCCAACTCAGTCTTCAATGCTTCTGAATTTAAAATTAGAAGTGTTTCACTACACCTGAATTACTTGAATTACTTTGGCTCAGATAAGTAATTCCAATAGATCAACCCTAGAGATAATCACCTAACTTTAAAATTAGACCCACTGAAATGTCTGCTCTCCTCAAAATATCATTTTACAGGTTGAAGATGTTGTCCTATGAAAATCTAAGGAGCTTTAAGATGAGAAACACGTTAGGTATGATACATTACATGCATAATATAAACTTGACTCACTTCTCAACATTTCATATTTTTTACATATTTATACAGTTAAAATATAATTCAATGGACTCCGCATTATACTTGTATAACTCTAAAGGGAAATAGTAGAAATAACAGTTATTGTAGTGCTATGGTAGTGAAAAAAACTAATTAGCTAAGGTCAAAGGATATAAGAATGGAATGGTAAGCACTTAGTGAATCATTAAAAGAAAGGAAGAGCTAGATTCCATGAAGCCAGAGATCAAAGGAATAAAACTCAAACTGAGGTAAATTCATTGCTAGCACAATTCCCCTTAATGCAATAAAACAAATGAAGAATCAGTTAAGCACAGAGTACTTTCTATTATATCCAACATACTAATCATTTCTACCCTTCAATGGACAGAAGCAAGAAGTAGAGTACATGACCATATTTTTCCTTAGGGATCATGCAATGTCAGAAATTATTAGAGATGGGAGTTAACATTCCTAGACACTGCAGCAAATACCCTTGGGTAGAATTCAAAAGTAAAAAGTGATGTAAATAAACACGGAAGAGCAAATCAGACAAAGATGGGGTAAAATGCATATGTAGAGATACTCTACTATAATTTATCAAATATGTTGTTAATCTGTTGAAAAATCTGGGTGTGTCATCTTCAAATAGACTAAGAAACATGATTGTATTTTCCAAATGGTTAGAAGTAGACACTATTACATGGTCTGTTATAATATGGGATGATATGCAAAGTTAATTATTTCAGTTTATACATAAACAAAGTTAAACCTTAAAGTTTTCTTTGATGTTCCACAGGATTTTACTCTTTCATAGACCCTTAGTCATCCATAATCCTCAGAAAGTTGTGCAGTCATTTTGTGTTCTCTTATATACCCCTCACCACTGCAGTATCCAATGTAGCATTAGTTTACCCTTTTAAGGTAACATCTATGTTCTACTTGTGATAGTAGTACTCTACCTTCTAAAACATCCATATTCTACTTGTTATAGCAGTACTCTGCCTTCAAAATGGAATTCCTCCCTTTGACCCATTTCTCAACAGAAGGTTCTTTTCTGGGCTAACTCAAGTCCATTAAGCTGAAAAATGTATCCATGCTAGTGATCAGTCATAGGCTAATTGCTCACCCCATTTGAAAGTATATGTCCATTGTAACATCAGGCATTTCTAGGCATTATCTTAATCTGTGGACTGTTGAAGAAATTTCAGATACCATAATAGATGACATATAGTGAAGTGCAAAGATGATTAAGATTTTCTAAGGACATTCCAAGTGAGAGGTAAAATAAAGAACAGCAAAATAGAACGATTCCAACACCCTGCTTCAAAACTCAGAGATATAAAAAGGGTTCGTAGGCATACCACTTGGGAAATTGCTGATAAAATCCCCAAAGCATTAAGCTGATGAGAAATGTAGTCAGATGGTTTTAGAAGTCTTCTATCTACATAAATGTGAAGTCAGTTTCCTTGGAAGCCACTTCAGTAACTGATATGGTTTGGTTGTGTTCCCACCCAAATCTCATCTTGAATTGTAGCTCTCATAATTCCCATGTGTTATGGGAGGGACTTGGTGGGAGGTAATTTAATCATGGGGGTGGGTATTTCTTTTTTTTGTAATAGTGAAAAAGTCTCATGAGATCTCATGGTTTTATAAAGGGGAGTCTCCCTGCACATGCTCTCTTGCCTGCCACTCTGTAAGTAAGATGCGGCTTTGCTCCTCTTTCACCTTCTGCCATGACAGTGAGGCCTCCCCAACCATGTGGAATTCTAAGTCCATTAAACCTCCTTTCCTTTATAAATTACTCAATCTCAGGTATGTCTTTATTAGCAGTGTGAGAACAGACTAATACATTCCATCTCTATAATTTACTAATCATTCCATCTCTGTGATTTACCAACACTTAATACAAATAATTTCATCTTTTAAAACTTTATGTTTACATTTGTGGGATTCATGGGGTCAAGGCCTATGAATACATGTGTTCAGAAACCAGATAATTGAATGTAAAGGTTTTTTAAATAAAAACTACTATTATCACCAGACTTATTATTCTTTCCACAGGTAATCTTTACTTTGATTCAAGAGATGAAGCAAAACTAAGCCTATCCTAGAGATTTAAAATCTAGAACACACTGCCACAGACATGAATAAAATGTGTAAGGGCAATTTCAAAGTAGTAAAAAGAAAAGTAAACAAAAAAAGTTAATGAAATAATTTATTTCCATTATTAAAGAGTTAAAATTAATTGAAAATCTTATAAATTGGTAAATATTTTATTCAAGTTATATTGTTTTATATAGCAAGTTTTATATGTATGTGAATTCTAGTTTGTTTGTGTGCCTAATTAATTAGTTACAATACTCAGTCAGTGATTAATCATGAGAGAATGAGTCTAGATAACGCTGGGCTGTCTGATTTTTGCAAGTCTCTCAGAATCATGATGTAT
This sequence comes from Piliocolobus tephrosceles, assembly GCF_002776525.5. Taxonomy (NCBI): domain Eukaryota; kingdom Metazoa; phylum Chordata; class Mammalia; order Primates; family Cercopithecidae; genus Piliocolobus; species Piliocolobus tephrosceles. The sequence continues at coordinate 62,857,983 of NC_045455.1, read as the reverse complement.
TTATTTTCAAGCATGAATCTTGAAAATTCACAGGCTGTGAAGGGAGGGCTTAGGTTTCAGAAAAATACCTCACTGATAAAGAGAGATTGTCTGTTGTGTCATGACCTCTCAAGCAGCAATTCTATAAATACGATGACACAAAGCAGCACGGCAGGCATGTACCTATGATAACTCAAGTGTGTATTATAGAAATCATGAAATTATTATATTGTGGCCTATTTGGCAAATTTTTAATTAGAAGTGTTAGTATGAGTTCTGTATTTTTGAAATTGAATGAGTAAACTCATGTTGAGCAAGGAGGATGATAAATAAGAATCCATGGGTGATTTATCACTTCTTCCTGGAGAAAACCTTTAGCAATAGCAAATGTAAATTACGATGACACTACAAAACAGATTAGTGGAAAATAGTATGCAGAATTCCAGAGAGATTAACAATCAGGACAGGAGGTATTTAAAAATCACAGAGGAAACTCAAGTGTCTACTAGTCTTGGAAAGAATTTGTGTTATCTAGTTTCTTTAGTCCAAGAATCTCAGTACATTTAAATGGATTTTAAATTGACTTTCACACGCTGAAGAATCCACATTGTAATTTAAATCCTACAGATCAAAATAAAAATCAAAGTGTCCTAACTTTATTGAGAACTACAAAACAGAAAGCAAGCTACTAATGAATCTCTCTTGGTAAATTATTCACAGACACATACATGGGGAAGATGAGCAGAAAACACTGCACTTCACTAATATTGTGTGGCAGGATAATTTACTGGAAAATTCATTTGTGTTTTGTTTTCTCTGCTGAGGGACAATCAGAAAGAATGAGAGTTCATTGTGTTTTGTGCTTTGCATTTTTTCTTCTGTTCTGTGAAGGTCTTTCTAGATTTTTTTTTTTTTTTTTTTGCCTCGGGGGATTTTCAGGGCCTAAAGCAGAAAGTACTTGAAAATAACCTCTTTTTCTGGTTTTTGTTAAAGTACAAACCGGGGTCGCCAATTCAAACTCTAACAAAGCCAGGCAGGTATCTAAAAGAACAAAGCAGACTGAGTTTAATTTGTTACACATAGGCTCAATTAAGTGGCTTAATTGACTATATAGGAATAGTCTTTATTTTCTTTAGGAATATACTTTATTCCCTTTTTCTTAAAATGCTTAACATTTTGGTTCATCTTTTTTTTTTTTTTTTTTCCTTCGTTGATAGTGTCAAAGAAAGATTGCACTAAATAGAGTTAAATAGGAAGGAAGGTTTTACTCAAGGCTAGTAAAATAGGGCTCAAGACTTGCAACAGAGAAGAGAAATTGAACTCCATTGAAACAAAAGACTGGAAGAGTTTTTAAGCACTGGAGTGAACTAATGGAAAAATATTAGGGGACTTTTGATGGGAGGTTGGTCAATGAAATTAAGTCATCTGTGTTTGCTGAGAGGTGCCCACTGAAGTTAGGCTTCCACTCAGTCAAAGAGATTTAGACATAAGGGTACTATGTTTTACATTCTGAAAAGATGCATTCCAGGTTTGTCAGAAAGACATTTCTGGATTGTAAAATTGGCAAGAGACTGGGAGAAGGTTTACATCTAAAGAGAAATAATTTATAATTGCAAGTTTTCTAAAGTAATTGCTCTTAGAAATATGTGGACTAAATAGAGTCTCACTTTCATATTTTTCTTATGGTCTTATTTATTTATTTTTTGAGAGGTTGGACGAAGTTGAAATCTTTCTTTATAGTGATTTACAGAAAGTTGCTGAAAGAAAAGGATGTCTGAAGAAGTAACTTGGTGGTTTAAGTATTAAATTCCCCAAGCTAGGTCATATTCTTCATGTCTCCAATTTGACTAAAACAATATGTCACAATAGTACATGAATTGTGAATTTATTTTGAGTGAATTCAACTGAATTATAATTTTAAAAATAGGATGAAAAGAAATTCAAAATATATGTGTGTATGTGTGTGTGTGTGTGTGTGTATATATATATATATATATATCAGAGAATATATATACTCTGTTATCAGGTAAAGAAATAGAGGCAAAAATAAATCCCATAACCTATTGTCAGAAAACAAATAAAACCCCAAAGCACTAGGCTTATGAGTGCAACTGGATAGAAGCTTCAACAGTGTGAATTAGAGGAAGCTAAACTCATCTATCAATACTATCTTTTTGGCAGAAGGTCATGGTGCTCATCATTTTATTTAAGTTTCTTTTTAAAGATAATGCATTGATTTTTAAAGATGTTTATATGTTATTATAAAGGAGTTTATGCAAGTATAAATTTAACTCCGTAGGAAAAGCTCTTGAAAATTCTCTTCCTTTATTTTATATTTTAATGCAGAGGGTTGAGTTCATTATACTCCTTGGATCTGATCTGGGCTAGCTTTATTTTTTTCTTTGAGGCTTACTGCCCTTTCTTTACTTGCTCCCACTGAGAAGTTTTCTATGTGCTTTCATGAAATGTGTATTGTTGTTTTGTGTGCATATATTTTAATGTATATTAATTGTGCCACAGATCTCATTTGACAAGAAGCACTGTACTTTTGAATTATGTTTATATTTTTATGTGCAGATCTATTACGTCTATTTCCTACTTGAATTTCATGGTGTGCATTGATTACACTTATCTATTGTGACAATGATGGACACCTTGATTGACTCTAATTGTCTGCACCCACAGTAATGCTGTGTCAAACACTGTTGTTTGTTTCCATTAGAAATCTTTATAAGAATTAATTAAGAATGGTATTTTGGGGTTATAGGTTATCTTATACAATCATCAATAATTGGTTCCCCAGAATGAATACACCAGCCTTCTCTTTCACTAGCAGTGCATGAACATTCCTATACCACATCTTCACCAATACTTGCAATATAATGAATGTAAAATACCTCATTGTGCTTTAATTTTCAATTATTTACCTATTAAGTAATTTAAACATGATTGTGACAAGTTTGTTAACATTTTGTGCTTTATCTTCTGTTAGTTGCAGGTTTGTATCTTGTACCCATTTCTTTCTAATACGATTTCTTTCTTTTCCTTGTTGCTATATAGAAGTTCATTATTTGCTCCAAATACAAAATGCTTAATTTTGTAATAATTGAATTTTTAATATTTTAACTTTTGTTTTTTTGCCTTTGTTGTTTTTGCTGTTGGAAGTCCTTAGCTACTCCAAGGAAGCAAAGATCATTATATTAATTCAAATTAATTTTAAAGTTTTATCATTCATATTATCAATATTTCTAAGTTTTGAAGACCTTTACCCATACTATCTCATGGATCTAGTTATTTTACATGTCCTTTAAAACAGGGGAAAGTGAAAATCAGTACAAAAAAGGATAAAAATGCATCATAAAAAATAAAGATACATATCCTTTGGTAGAGAATACAAAAAAAGATCTATTTCACAGGATTAAATCACATAAAAATTGTTAAACAGTAATGTTATGGACTGAATTATATCCTGGCAAAATTCATATGTCAACACCTTAACCCCCAGTACCTCAGAATGTGACTGGATTTGGAGATAAGGTATTTTATTTTATTTTATTTTATTTTACTTTATTTTTTGAGATGGAGTCTTGCTCTGTTGCCCAGGATGGAGTGCATTGGCATGATCTCGGCTCACTGCAACCTCCATCTCCCAGATTCAAGTCAATCTCCAGCCTCAGCCTCCTGAGTAGCTGGGACTATAGGCATATGCCACTGTATCTGGCTAATTTTTTTTATTTTTAGTAGAGACCAGGTTTCATTATGTTGGCCAGGCTGGTCTTGAACTCCTGACCTCAGGTTATCCGCCTGCCTCGGCCTCCCAAAGTGCTGGAATTACAGGCCTGAGCCACAGTGCCTGACTGGAAATAAGGTATCTTAAAGAGAAAATTATGCTAAAATGAGGTCCTTAGGATAGGCCCTAATCCAATCTGACATTCTGATAAAAAGAGGAGATTAGGACACACGAAGAGATATCACATGTGCTGAGGCACAGAAGAAAGGCCATATGAGGACACAAAAAACAGGGAGCTATCTGTAAGCCAAGGAGGGTGAACTTAGGAGAAACCAAACCTGCTGATACTTTCATTGTGTACTTCTAGCCGCAAGAACTGTGAGAAAATGTTTATGGTTTTTAAGCCACCTAGTCTGTGCTTTTTGTGTGGTAGCCCTAGAAAACTAATACAAGTGGGTTAGCATGCGGTAGAATTTTTTGTTGAATCATCAGAAAAGCTTTCTGCCTCTAAATACTATCAAGACTGCAAGATAATTACTCCAGATAAACAACGACAATCACTCCCCATGAAAATATTTACAGCTACCAAAGATAAATGCTAAAATATTTGATGTATCAGCTTGTGCTTAACAGGTAGGAGCGTAGATTGTTATGTCATTTTTAAACTTTCATGTTCTATTAACTATTGTTCATTGTTTCCCTAGCTGTGCTATTGTAAAAAGAAATGTTGTAAAGTCTTGGTATACATGAGTCAGAAAAACAAAGCATTTCTATATAAATTAAGCTATTAGCTTAATTTCTTTCAAGTAACAATTTTAAACAGATGCTGATCTACTCTGCTAAAATAGGTTGTTTATTTGTTAACCAAACATAAATTATATTATAATAATAGTTACTCCTATTTCCTAGTTCCCTTAATATTCTATTTCTCACCCAAATAAATGGCTCTTTATTAGAATAACAGTGACTACTGTCCTTATGCAAATAAAAATGAGGTATATTCCCACTTGTTATCAATGCTTTGACAGCAGAAGCTCAAGTTCAAAAATGATGTTTTTTTTCTTAAATAGATCTCTTTCAACCTTTAGAAACCCTGTTGGTCTGAGATAGGATTTTTAATGTATTCAGTGCTTTGATGATAACCAGAGCAATGGCTATATGCATCTGTCAATAAATACACATGGGAAGAAAAAGCATTATGAAATAACTCAAGATAAAATTTATTGGTGAGAATTGGAGCCACTATCATCCGTCAGCTGTCTCCTTTCATTTCACCTAGGTATATTGCTTTTAATTTTTTTCAACTTACCAAGGATCACACTGCAGAAGCTAAAGGAATAGTAAGGACTCACTCATTGATTTATAGAATGCTCAAGCCTCTTGGTTTTAACTGGACTGAAGTTTACCTGAGTAATTCTTATATACCTAGATGATGACACCTTCTTAGAGTGGTGATAAAACACCAACTCTGTTCAACATTAAACCAGCCAGGCATAGAGGACAGCCACCTTCTCTCATCCTCATTCCTGTTGATAAGATTATATATCACTGGCACAACAGCATGTCTAATTCAAGATATGAACTGCCTCTTTATTCTCTCGCATGTAGTGAGGAGAAGCATTTCAAAGTTTTCCATCTCTCTAGAACTAATCATGACAAGTTGATTCTCACTAGGTGGCAACATTTTACTCAGCTCTGTCAGAAGATGTGCACTGTAAACCAATTTGAAATACATTCAGAGAACTTGGCCTTTAGTATCTTATAATCTTATCTTTATTTGCACAAAATAGGATCAACAGCTGAGAGAAAAAAACATATGAAGGAGCGTATGCAGAGAGTCACTCTTTCTCTCTCCCTCTTTCTCTCTCTGTCTTTGCTCTCACTCTTGCTCTATCTCAATCCCTCTCTCCCTTTCATTCTTGCTCTCACACTTGCTTGCTCATAGTGTAAGGGATGCACTGGTGTTGTTTTGACCAGGAGTTCAAATCCTGATTTTGGTTCTTAATATCTGAAAAACTTAATAATATCTTTATTAGTAAAATAAAGCTAGTAATACCTCATAGTGTTATGGTAAGAATTAAAATTATCTATTAAAATACTCACATGGTTAGCGTAGTGTCTGGCAAACATTTATCTCTTAATAAATGTTAGTATGTTCAAACTCCATCCCTATGTTGGATTTTGAAAAAGATATTTTACACTTTGGGTTTTCAGTCTGGCATGTAAGGTGCTTAAAAGTCACCACTCCATCTAACAACAAGTAAAAACATGAGAGAAGTAAACTATCAACGACTCTTTTTACTTCCTTTAGAGAAGTGAGGTCATAGGGGAAAGCACTGCCCCCAAACTAAAGATACTGATAAACAAATACAAAGCAAAATCCCATGAGCTGAAACCTCCATGAGAACCAGGGCTGGTGCAGAGAAACCAGAACTGGAATTGACAAATCACTGGAGGCTCAGTGTGAACAAATGTGGGTTTAAGGATCCAGGGGAACCCTGTCACTGGGGTCACCCCCACACTTTTGTGACTTTTACCTTCTGAAGCTCTACCAGGTTCTCATAGTGAATATCTGAGAAACATCTCCCGCTTCTGACAGGGGAAGGGGTATTTGAGACATGCCAGATCATTGTGTCCTTCTGAAAAAGGTCTGCCCTTAAGAGAAACTGCTTAATCAGAACCTAACTGCTGGAATTTTATCAGAGCCTACATGACCTGGGGGAAGAGAAATATCCAACTTCAGCCAGAGCTAGCCTTCCATGTGGAAGAAGGGAAACAGCAAACTCTAGTCCACTGTAGTCATCCTGTTTCATGTAAGTTGGGGAAGCACTGAGAAGAAAGTGTGAAGCCCACAGTTCAGAGGCAAAGACGTACTAAAAGAGCAATGCTTAATTTAATGCTAGGTCTATAGAATATTTCCCTACCCCCATACTTTACCTCCATCATACTAAAAGCCTATTTACAGCAGTTTCTTTTACCCAGGACATCATGTTCAGCTACAAAGAAAAATTTGCATTACATATTGAAGGTAATAATAATAATAACAAATACATAGTCTGAAGAGACAGAGCAAGCATCATAACAAGAGTCAAATATGGCAGAGATGTTGAAATAATTAGAGTAGAAATTGAAAACAACTACTGTTAGTATTCTAAGGGTTTTAATGTATGGAGTAGCTTACATGAAAGAAGAGATTGGCAATGTAAACAGAAAGATGGAAATTCTAATACCAAAAACAAGTAGTAGAGATAAAAAACATTTCCACAGAAATGAAGGATGTCTTTGACAGAACTATCAGTAGGCTGGACATAGTTGAGGAAAGTCTTTGAATTTGAAGATACCTCAACAGAAAACTCCCAAATTAAAAAGCAAACAGGGAAAATCCAGAAACACAAGACAGGTATGCAACAACTTAAAGACAACTACAACAGATATGACATAGGTGTAATGGAAATAATAGAAGAAGAAGAAAATTAGAAAGAAGAAGAAATAGTTGAAACATTATAATACCTGAGAATTTCACCAAATTAGTCAAATAGCAAACCACAGATAATAGTTAAGCTCAGAAAACACTGAGGGGATAAACGTCAAAAACCTTACACTTAAATATATTATTTTCAAACTCCAGAAAATCAAAGATAAAGAAAAAAATTGAAAAATGCAAGTGTAATGGGGCACAGCTTACCTACATATGGGCAAAAATAAGAATTATATACGGCTTTTCCTCAGAAATAATGTAAGCAAGATGTGAAAGGAGTAACAAATTTAAGCTTGGAGAGGAAAAAAAAAAATCCCACCAACTAGAATTTGGTATTCTGTGAAATTATCCTTCAAAACTAAGGGAGAAATAATGACTCAGAATCAAGATAAGGATATCTCCTTTTACCACTGCTTTTCAACATAACTGACAGTGCTAGCCAATGCAATAAGATAAGAAAAGGAAACAAAAGGCTTACTGTTTGGGAAGAAATGAACCTGTCTTTGTTTGCAGATAAATAAACATCTGAGTAAAATGTCTCTAATCATTGACAATAAAATTCCTAGAGCAAAAGTGATTATAGCAAAGTTGCAGGATACAGGGTTAATATATTAATACAAAATTGCTTTTCTGTATGCCACAATGAACAAGTGGGATTTAAAACTAGACCATTTACATGAGGACTTAAAGCATGAAACATTTATGTATAACTCTAACAAAAAATGTACTATTTCAGGAAAATGAAAAATCTCTGATGAAACAAATAAATGGAAAAATATTCCATGTTTATGAGTAAGACTCAGTATCATCAAGATGTAAATTATTCACAACTTGATCTATAGATTCAATGCAATCCCAATCAAATTCTCAGAAAGTTATTATATGAATATTGACAACTTGATTCTAAAGTTTATGTTGAAAGACAAAAGATCCAGAATATCCAACACAATATTGAAGAAGGAAAACAAAGATGGAAAACTGATACTACTGAACTTCAAGACTTACTATAAAGCTACAGAAATTAAGGCTGTGTGGTACTGGTGAAAGAACAGACAAATAATAAATGAAGCAGTATAAAGACTGCAGAAATAAAACACTTACATATAGTCTACAGCTTTTTACAAAGGAGTGAAGGCAATACGATGAATAAATATAGCCTTGTCAACAAAGTGCTGGAACAACTGGACATCCACATGTAAAAAATCGAATCTAGACACATATCTAATGATTTCCACAAAAATTAAGTCAAAATGAACTATGGACCTAAATATAAAACACAAAACTATAAAACTCCCAGGAAATAACCTAGGAGGCAATCTAGATGACCTTGGTTATGGCAATGCCTTTTTTAGACCCAACATCAAAAGCACAATCATGAAATATGTAATTGATGCTAAATTTTATTAAAATTGAAAATATCTTATCTGGAAAAGACACTGTCAAGTGAATAAGCCACAGACTGAGAGAAAAAGATTTGAAAATATACACATCTGATGAAAGATTGTTATCCAAAATATGCAAGAACCTCTTAAAACCCAAGAATAACAACACAAAATGTCAATTAAAAGTGGATAAAAGACCTTAGTAGATACTTCACCAAAGAAAAAATACAGATGGCAAATAAGCAAATAAAAAAGTCATACATTATATACTAGGGAATTGCAAATTAAAACAACCGTAAGATACCACTGTGTCCCTATTAGCATAACAAAACACCTAGTAGAATGGCAAAAGTCCAAAACATTGACTGTTGAAGATGTGATGAGAATTCTCATTCATTACTGGTAAGAAAGCAAAATAGTGCAGCAATTTTGGAAAACAGTTTGGTTGTTTCTTACAAAACTAAACACACTCTTACCATGTGATCCAGCAACTGTACTCCCTGGTATTTACCCAAAGGAGTTGAAAATCTATGTCCACAAAGAAACTTAGACACAGATGTTTATAGCATCTTTAATAATAATTGACAACATTTGGAAGCAACAAAAATGTCATTCAGTAGGTGATTGGAGAAATAAACTGTAGTACACCCAGGAGATGGAATATTATTAAACACTAAAAAAAGATAATCTATAAAGCCATAAGAAGGCATGAGACAGCCTAAATGCACATTATATTCAGTATGTAATGGTAGTAATATGTATTATGAAATAAACCAATCTGAAAAGGCCACATAATGTATGATACTAATTGTATGGTGTCCTGGACAAGGTAAATGAAGGAAACAATAAATAGCTCAGTGGTTGCCAGGGGTTCCACATGGAGGAATAAATGAATAGGTGAAACACAGGAGAATTTAATCTTGCCAAAGATTTTTCTCATATGACTTCAAAAGCATAAGCAATATTAAAGTTTTTCCACTATGTTTTCTTCTAGAAGTTTTACAGTTTTATGTATTATATTTAAGTCCTTAATCTATTTTAAGTTGATCGTTGTGTATAGGCTGATGTAAGAGTCTAATTTCATTTTTCTGCATATGGATATCCAGTTTTCTTAGCACCACTTATTGATGAGACTACCCTTTCTCCATTGTGTGTTCTTGTCATCTCTTTCAAAGATCAGTTGACTGTAGATGTGTGTATTTATTTCTGCTCTCTATTCCGTTCCATCGGTCTATTGTCTATTATTATACCAGTACTAAGATGTTTTGATTACTAGGCTTTTGTAGTAGATTTTGAGATCAGGTAATGTGATTACTCAACTTTGTTCTTTTTGTGCAAAATTGCTTTGGCTATCTGAAGTCTTTTGTGGTTCCATATAAACTTTAGGATTACTTTTGTCTATTTCTGTAAAAAATATCATTGAAATTTTGATACAGATTGTATTGCATCTGTAGATTTCCTTGTGTAGTATGGACTTTTGGATGATCTTAATTCTTCTAATTCATTAATATGAGATTTTTTTATGTGCTTATGTTCTCTTTAATTTCTTTCCTCAGTGTTTTATAGTTTTTGATGGACAGACCTTTAACCTCCTTGGTTAAATTAATTCCAAAGCATTTTATTTTTTGAATTTGCTGTAAAGGGGATTGATTTTTTGATTTTTTTCAGATAGTTCATTGTTCATATACAGATATGCTACTGATTTTTTATGTTGATTTTATGTTCTGCAACTTTACTGAACTTATTTGTCAGTTTAACAATATTTTTTGACCATTTTTTCAGGATTTTCAATCTATAATATTATGTCATCTTTTTTTGTTTGTTTTTGTTTTTGTTTTTGAGATGGAGTCTCACTCTGTCACCCAGGCTGGAGTGCAGTGGCGTGATCTCAGCTCACAGCAAGCTCCGCCTCCTGTGTTCATGCCATTCTCCTGCCTTAGCCTCCCAAGTAGCTGAGACTACAGGCGCCTGCCACCATGCCTGGCTAATTTTTTGTATTTTTCAGTAGAGACGGGGTTTCACTGTGTTCGCTAGGATGATCTCGATCTCCTGACTGTGCGATCCACCCACCTTGGCCTCCCAAAGTGCTGGGATTACAGGCGTGAGCCACCGTGCCAGGCCTTATGTCATCTTAAAACAAAAAGTTTCATTATTTCTTTCAATGTGGTTGCTTTTTATTTTCATTTATTTTTTGTGTTACAGAATTAAGCAGATGGGAAAATACTTTGTCATATTGCTATAAAAGTTTGTGAACATTTTTTTGCTGTTTTTACTCTTCCTTTATGGTGCACTATTATAAAAACTGTTAATGGACACACAAATGTTCACTGTCTGATATTTGAACTTCACTGTTCTAATATATTTTTATAGGTCACTAGTGACTATACACACACACACACACACTGACTTTTCTTTTTAAGTGAGTGAGGAAAGGTAAAGATAAGAAGTTATTCAATAGGCATAGATGATTTAAAGTATTAAACATGTTTTGAATATATCCAGTACTGAACTTTTAATATTATGTTAAGACCCATGCACTGAAACAAAATCAATAAAACAAACAAACAAAAAATCCTTAGTGAAAAAAAAAAAGTAGCCCTTCTTTCAAGGCGGAATGACTGATTAAACAAACAAACAAAATGTTTAAGCAAAAATGCAAAACACTATACACGTAGGTGCCAAGATGAGTGACTTTCCATTTAGAAAAATTAGAAACCAGTATAGTTAGAAAAGTTGTCCTCTTCCCTTAGACTCTGCAATCGATTAACTTCCGGTGAAAATAACTAAACTTGAGGGAAACTTCCCAGTGTTTTCAATGCATTGTAAGATCAGAAATTATTCCTCCTCCTTAGGAGCCTACAGAAGGCCAGCCAGAAAGAGGTAAATGACTGGGAAAACTGATGTGTATGGTGGCAAAGAGAAAATTTCCTCTTCATGCTCTGAAGATTCACTGAAATATCAGCTCACAAAAGTCACGTTAATTGGAGAAAAGGTACACAAACTTACTTAACCTGTGTACACAGTGAGATTCACAGAGTGATTACCCACTCGCTACCCCATTCCCAGTGTGATTCAGAAGCTTATATACCATCCTGGCTAACAGATTATGGAGGAGGAAGAAGAGGAATTCCACTGAAGGGAAATAAAGTATTACTAGGCAGAATGAATGCATGCAGGAACGGATATTAACTTGTAAGTAGTAATTTTTTTTTTTTTTTTTTTTGACAGTGAAAGGATCTGTTCAGGTGTGGTTATACATTTTATCTTACAGAGAGAGGAAGAATAAACTGTTCTTGTTGGGTCTGGATTTTAGGCAGTTAAAGGAACTTCAACTTATTTAGGAAAGATAGTGGGATGGGGGAAGGCTAAACAGACCATAAGCCTTCTTCAGTTGTCATGTCAATATGCCATATTTTGGGGTATTAGCTTCTGAGTCCCTATATGTGTTCATACAATGTGAAAAGAAGGATAGGACTGGGTTTCCATTATCATGTGAACTGCCATGGAGAAAGTACAAAAGGAGGGCTTAAAGGCAAGACTGCAAGGAGTCCAGAGCAAAAACTAGAAAGACGGAAGAAACTACAAGAAATTTAAAGTAAGGATTAGGAAAATAGAGAGTTAGGGCTTCAAGGGAGGATCTATGTAAGAAACTCTCTAAAGCCAGAAGAGTAGTCTGATTTTCCTTTTTTTTTTTTTTTTTTTTTTTTTTCACTCCCAAACTATTATCTCTGGTTTTGTTTGTTACAGGTAAAAAATTAGTTTAATTTTCAACTTCTAGACCTCCAGTATTACATTGCTTTGTCATACTTACTGGGATCCTAAAAAACATACATATATATAAAAACAGAAAAAAAAAATCACCTCCACAAGGGGTTACTGTGCACTAATCCAGAATAGGTGGTGATGGGGACGAGTTGGCAGTGGAGGTTCAGTACCTATGAGAAAGACAGCAACTACTCCTGTGGTCTAGTGAAACATAGGCTTTTCTTTAGGAGACGTTAATCGGGAGTGAGGTCTGCCTCAACCTAAGAGATGAGAAGAATTTTTCTCCTGAGAATAATGATGAATACCCCTCAAGAACTGAAGATGGGCCAGGTAACAAGTTTATTAGAAAGACTATTCTTGTGTAAAATAAAGAACCTGAAGGGACCAGAATTCTAAAAGAATATGTTGATTATTCCTATTGAATAATAATTATTTATTATTTCACATGGATTGATATTTATATATCAATTTCATGAGCAAGTATTTGCTGAACCTCTACTATATTCATAGCATTGTGTTAGTCATTGCCACTGAGATGCTGGATAACCTATCTAGACACACAGAAATGACAAAGGCAAGGTATAGTATAGTGTGCTATACAATTAGATGCTGTCTTAGCTCACTTTTTGCTGCTATAACAGAATACTACTGACAGGGTAATTTATAAAGAACAGAAATTTATTATCTCACAATTCTGGAGGGTGGGAAGTCCAGCATCAGGGTACCAGCATGTTGTCAAGGCCTTCTTGCTGCATCCTCACATGGCAGAAAACAGAAAGGCAAGTGAGGGATCAACTCCGTGCCCTCACATGGCAGATGACAGAAGAAAAAGAACCCAGTCCCTCAAGCCCTTTTTAATAGCAGCATTAATCCATTCATGACAGCAGAGATTTAATCACCTGAACACCTTCAATGAGGCCCCACCTTCCAAAACAGTTGCATTGCAGATTAAGTTTTCAACACATGAATTTTGAGAAACACATTCAGACCATAGCAGATGCTAAATTCAGTTGTGCAAACATTGGGTCATAAAACAGGAGAAAGGCTATCATTGTGGGGTGTATAAGGAAGCAGGGAATTCTCCCAGGAGATGAAGTTAGCCATAAATGACAAGGAATATGTGGATAGGAGCAAATTATGGAGAAGACACGGAGGACCAAGTGGAAAGTGCTTACATTGTGAACCCCAGTCAATTAGAATATGATCCCTTCCTTGGAAATAGGATCCAACGAAGTGAGAAAATTAATCCCCCTCACAAAGAGCAATCTCAAGGCCTCAAAGTACTCATTTATCACTACATTTGTAAGAGTGTATTTAAAACATCACATCACTTTCAAAAATTTATTCACATGGTTTATATTTTGGATTTTTAAAAATTTTTTGGTATCTGAAATTCCAGCTTTCCTATTCATATCCCATTATTAGTTCCCAGTCCCAGTGACATTGGCTTTATTGCCCTGTTTTATTATCTTTCACTGATTGATAAATGCAGGCAAATTGGAACAGAAAAACTTACGTACAGATATGATGCTTGTTTATTGATCCCTACTGTGATCAACAGTGTTTATCCCATGAATTCAGTAAGTCTGCTAGAACAATAACAGCCCTAGTTTATTGCAAGTAAATCAGTATAGTTGTCCTCTAACATGTATGACTTTCAGAATCTGCATAGTATACAGATTATCATTATATAATAAAGTACATTCTCTTCTGGCCATTTACATGCTTTTGGATATTATAAACCTGGAAATTGATTTCCCCCAAAATAATCTATAAGGTATTTTCACCGAATAAGATGCCTGCCACTTAGTGGAAGTCACAGGTGCTGGTCCTGTCCTAAGAGATCTTAGGAATGAGTCATGCTGGGGAAGAAATTACTTAAACATTTTAAGGGCAATATCTCAAAAGTTAAAAATTAGTATCTTTTCCATGTCATGAGAACAAATAAGAAGCATTCCATTTATAAAGTGATGCTCTTTTCCCATTTATTTTTGTCCTGGAGTATTTTATTCTTAGGAATATGGGGTTCTGCTTTTAATTCCAGTTTTCCTGTATGATGAAACTTTCTGGCACATCTCAGGAACTACAACGTATTAGGCAAACAGAGAAACAGTATTTGCCTTAAAAGAGTTGCTGGACAATCTCTGCTTTGATTGTGATGGATCATACAGCAGCCTCTCTGAGATTTAAGCAGCTACATTTTTCAGGGTCCCTTGTTAAAGCCGTAGTCACTTACCCTGACTGGTCCAAAGAATGAATATAATGAAACACTTTCTTTTGCCTGGGTAATAAAAGACTATAAAGCTTCCAGGAGATCGGTGAAAACTGATAGCATACTTGATGGTTTTGCAGCTTAGAGATCTCATCAGTATCTAAATCTGTCATAATGTGTGTTTAACAAAAAAGAAGAGAATTTGGAGAACTGACTTGTTTCATTAAGTTACTGCTACATTCTCATAACCAGATAGGAGAGTCTATCATTGTTATCTTAGCAACAAGACACTGGCTTGCTACCGACACCACCTTGGTGGGAATGATTTTAAGCAATTCATGTTCTCAGCCTGCCTGCCTCCCACACCAACATACTTGCTGTGAATTGTATAACCATGGAAAATGAGTTTGCATTTTCCTTGATCGCTATGGATATGTGACTCAAAGGGGTTATTTTTGGAGAAAATGGAAACGAGATGAGTTGAAAGACTTAATACAAATCATTTAGAAATTATTTATAGGTCTTTGGTGTCATCTTAACAGTGAGAGACACATAAAGATGCAAGCTAGAGAGTAATAACAGCTTCTTTTAGAATTGAAAGGGTTATCTGATGTGATGGCAAGTGAACTACTGTCATATGCTTGGACACAAGCATAGGCATCTATATGGGAATTTTACCACGTAGGATGACATTATTATTGAATATTACAGGATACTAGAGCTGCACTGTTCATCAGAAGATCTAAAGTTACTCAGATTGACGCTAATAGCAAACATTAGGCAACATTGACACAAAGTCTCCTAATTAAAATAAGTTGAAGAGAAATAAACTAAATTGTCCGGCCACACTTTATATTGTAAAAATGAGATTTTCTACTGTTGCATTTGTAAACTTTAATTTTTTCTAAAATATTTGAGTTTCTTCTTAGAACAAAATATATTCTAATAACTTTAATTTTGTAGGTAAATTACTTTTCTAATTATTGTTAATTAATTTTCAAGTTAGTTATCATATTAGAGACCTTTCCTTTTAGAGTAGATGTGCAAAAGTTTCCATTCTCAATCTGAAGCTCTCCTTTTCAATTATGCTTAAAAAATTATAGTACTAACATTATTTCTCTGGTATATTATAGTATATAAGATTATGTGTTTTTGTTTAAGTCAAGTCAAATTTTAAATGCCATGTATACTAGTTACTCAATTGCTGGAAATTTGGGTAATTGAAATTCACTAAATTTGAATTTCTTCATTTACAAAATGTGGAAATATAGTACTTGTAGTACTTGTACTATACCATATATTAAATCAACAGGGTTTTTGCGAGGATGGATTAATTTTAGAAATAGTTCTTTGAACAGTATCTGGTTTAAGTAAGCACTTAATATTTTTAATGGATAAAAATTATTGTATTCTTAAGTACCTAATCTATGTTTACTAAGTCTAACTTACTTGATTTCACTAACTCTTCTTTCTCAGAATTCTACTTAGGACTATGGAAAAATAATTAAGCGCATTTTAGATATTTAATTTCTCTCCCTAAAACTGTGGCGTTCTTGGCTCAGTTAAATATTGTTAGGGATAACACTGCCTTTATCATCAAAGAACTATGCATACAACTTTGAGAAACATGAATATCACAATTATACTTCACTCCTAAAATCTTAAATCATCCTCTGTTGTAATATTTGCTTATCGTCTCCCATTTTATAAATGTGTTAATGTTCTTGATTAATTAAAAGGAATGAAATTGCATTCACATTTAAATTAGATCCAACTCAAGGGAGAGCTGTGAATAGAACTTGCATCCACTGGATTGTCAAAAATTAGTCATTTCTGTTTTACATGATTAGCTAAAACAGTCGACTCGTGGCTTTTTGGAATCAACACTCTTCCTCCAGGGCCACCCATGGGTCCCTTAGCAGCCTGGTTGGAAAGAAAATGCTCTATGTAATTGACAAATAATTCTTACTCATGAATAAATAACTGTGCTGACCTTCAGGCTGTTGCCTATAGAACATGATGCAAATTCCTTCAATTTTTATTTTTTTACTTTTTAATAATTCTTGAAATATTTTACTATTTCTCCCTTCTGTCAAAACATATCAATGTCACTTGGAAAAACTTTGATCCATAATGCCACTGTTCCACCTTTTCTTCCTTCTCTGTATAAATATCCATCATGGTTGACATTTAACATTCACAAATGATTGTAGCAGATTTCACTTATGCATGATTGGGTATGATTTTCTAAATTTAGACATGTGTTTGGTTCATCTACAGAGTTTTCCAAATTCTTTATATTCATAGATTAATAAGTTAAATAAATTACATTATTTTTCACAGAACAAATTTGCATAACTAGAATATTTGAAGTCTTTCATTTCTCAGGTTAAAATGTAGATATCTCATTTCCAACAAATTAAAATTAACTATTTTTATTTGATGTTACATATTGTGTTATATATTAATAAACTAGTTTATATTACAATAAGCATTTCACACAATCATATATGAACTACATTCAGAGAACCACAATTGGAAGACTCCAGCAGTGACTTTTGATAAAGTTGAATCATACTTCTGCCTGATACCTTATGTATGTTGGAATCCCTGTTCTTTTAATACTTTATCTACTATAGGGTTGGCCTCCGTACATTAAATAAGACTTCACTTTTGGGCTTTGCAAAGAAGTGGCCACAAATCTTAAGTGTTGGTTCAAACACTAGCTTTTTTTTTTTTTTTTTTTTTTTGGTCTACTGTAATAGTAATTACCCATACTTAGGTCTCACAGGAGATTAAGGTAGAATCTTCCTTAGCATACTTCTTTTATTCTTTTCTTAGATACAAGATTTTTCTCTCTATGACAGAGGGAATTATTTGTCAGTCCATTAATATCTTCTAATAGAAATAGTTTGGTCATATATACATATATATCCACATATTAAAATTTTGTTCTTTAGGTTTTCACCTTAAACCAAAATTTGATTAATTTTAAATTCAAGAACAATTCTTAACAACATACCAAAAGGACATTACTATAACATGATTTTCTCTAACATCAGACCAAAAAAAGAAGTCTAAGTTTAGAATTTATGTGTATGTTTATAGCCTAAACACACACACACACACACACATCTATATATATCTTAAACAGATGGATACTTATATGCATGCACACTTATGAATATATAAATATATATGTAAAAATGCACATGTATACATGTGTACATATATGACGTGTTTGTGCGATATATATTCATGAACATATATAGACAAATACATCTGCATTGTGCATAATTGAATAAATTATAAATTTTATTTTGACTATCAAATGGCCCAGTAATTGCAAATCAAGGGCATTTAGTTTAAGGCAGATATAGAGGATAAGAATGGAGAAATAGCTACAGAGTCATGAAGAGTGGCCAGTCCAGAGGACAGTGAAATCAGTATAGAGCTGGAGATAGACAGGGCCACATCTCCACGCTCACAGAGCTTGCTTAACTTTGTCGTTAACTATTCTTGTGTGGGATAACTGCATGAAAACTCCCACCATAGCCACTCTTTCCTGAGATTCTTAATTCCAAACACTGTCACCACAAATTTTTAATGAGAGTTACATTCTCCCAAAGTAAGCTGGAGCCAAACTATATATATCTTTGCAGCATGATCATCTATTCCTCTTCTATTTCTGATTCTTATTTATTGTTCTATTCCTCCGAATGTAAAGCAGGACCCACTGCTAACATATACTAAGTCTTTATGTGCATTGCCGAAAGCCACCTTATCTGGGTAGTTCAAATAGAAGTCACCTCTCCTCCCAGAAGAGGCAGCTCACTCTAGAGTGTACAGCTGATTGAGGTTAGTGAGGGAGAAGCTTCTATCCCCAACTGCAGGCTCTCAGCCAGGCATCTTTGTGCAGGGCACAATTGGCACAGCCCTATGTGTCAGCCTTAATGGGAAGCCTATGCTTGCCACATTGCTTATGCTATAATAACTTGTAATGGCTTAAACTAACTTAATTTTCTTAGACCCCTGCTGTAATTCTTAACACACTAGTCTATGTCATTTTGGGAACTAGCCAAAATCATGGAGGGCTCCCTCCTTTACACAAATCTCTCCATTAATTAATTGCTTCGTTTTTCAAAGCAGTGAGATGAAATTTCAGAGCACTATTAGATAGAAATAATTTGAAAAATTTTTTTTCAAGTGACTTTTTTGGAATTCTTCCAAAACAAAAGAGATTGGCAAAGAGGTTTGCCAAAGTCAAGCTTAATGGTTACTATGTAGTAATTGCTTCAAAAGGGACTGTTTTTTTGTCTTCCTCTGAAACATAGATGTTCAACAGTGATGGCATCCAATGATTACATTTCCTTTTTTTTGAAACATTGAAAGAAGGGTTTTTTTAGTCTCTAGAATAAACATGCAAAAGTAGCAAGTAAACAAAATTTTAGTTGGAGGACAGGTAGAAAAAAATATTCCCATTTCTTTTTTTCCCTTAAAATAGATAAAATATATTTTGGGCTGGAACGTTCACAGTAGAGAAAGTTTATCAATTCTATTTCTTTCAAAGAGAAGAAAGCATTGTGGCCTGGTTGATGTACAGAAAAAGTTCTTACTGAATCCAGTAGCATTCCCAGTGCTGCTGAAGGTGTAAATCACTCTAAAGGCTTTGGCGTATGCAGTCCTGGATTCAAATTCTATCTCTGAAAGCTTGAAGAGGACAGTTGACATTTCTGGAGCACACAAACCAACTCATTAAATAATGGTATCTATAAATAAAACATAATCCATAATTTAATGGGCCACAAAATCCTTTATAGAATAAAGCGGTTTTCTCATTGTCTGAGAATGTTTACATAAAATAGAGCTATGAAAGATGAGCCTTCTGGGTTACTTGTTTGTTTTTCTTTAGACAAATGAATATCTTTTCTGACTTTGACAGCACACATACTAGAATTAGAAAATACCAAGGAGATCACTGTGGCCCCTGGACATGGGTGATCTATATCATGGTTCCCCAACCCCTGGGCCATAGACCTGTACTGGCCTATGGCCTGCTAGGAACCGGGTCACACAGCAGGAGGTGAGTGGCAGGTGGGCAAGCATTACTGCCTGAGCTCCACCTCCTGTCAGATCAGCTGGAGCATTAGATTCTCATAGGAGTCCAAACCATATTGTGAATTGCACATGCCAGGGTTCTAGGTTGCATGTTTCTTATGAGAATCCAGTGCCTGATGATCTGAGGTGGAAGTTTCATTCCCAAAACATCCCCTGCTCCCACTACTCCCCCTACTCCCTGTCCCCATCCATGGACAAATTGTCTTCCACCAAGCCAGTCCCTAATGCCAAAAAGGTTAGGGACCACTGATCTATGTTGTCGAAAGTGAAAATTCACTGTAGAGATATACAGAATAACTTATTTATGACTCACTTTACTAAAACCCCTTCTAGATTTATTGAGATATTCACAATTACAACGAACTTAAGCAATCTGTGAACCAGGAAGGTAGATTTGGATTATATATCAATATTCAAGGGAAGTGCTTGATATAAATGCTACTACTGGCTTAATCAAAAAATAATTATCATCTAAAAATAGTGGCCTATGAGTTTTTCTAAAGAAGCCTGGATCTTGAGTTGCAGGAGCCTCCAAAATGCATACAGAACAATCCAAAGATAGAATGTAGATTGTTGATAACTCTTTAACTTCTCTCCGCTTAGGTGTTATTTCTCATAGTGTAACTTGACAAATAATTGTAGCCACCAATTCTTATTTAGAAACGCACCTGTAGATATTGTTTCCAGTGAAATACAGGCTTGAAACACCACCTTTATTTACTTATGCAAAATTAGCAAGTTGTACATAAAGGAAAATTATGAGATACAGAAGTGTGATACCTAAATTAAAGTTTGAATAAAATCTTCACAATGCTGCTTTTGTACAGATATAAAATAATAAGAAGTCCAGTTAAAGATCCATATCTGTCACACCAATAAAACATGATAAAACACATTAAATCTAAGGATGTAAACTATTTATTATAAAAAGAAGGAATAGCAACAGACACCATCTGTATGAGTGTACTTTCTAGAGCAGTAATTGGTAATTGTGTAATTTAGATATCTTACTTAAATCAAGTTTATATTTCACCATGAATTTCAGTATTACATTAATGACTATTGTAATGAAATAATTAAATCTGAAAGTCATTATTAATTTACTATAGGAAGACTCTTAGTGAATTACATTGGCAGGTGAGCAGGAATAGTTTAGTATTACCTAGTTGATTATTTCATAACCTATGTGCAGACCATAAAGCAGTTTCTGGTTGCTAAATTTTTATTTCAGTTATAATTACTTGATATCACAATACACCGTATTATAGCGGCTTTTCGCTGGTAATCATATCATGATTATTCATGATTATCTTTACCACATTTTCTTCACACAGTACTTTTTATATGTAAAGTTTGTTTTATGGAATAATCAAATTCAAATATTTTAACTGATTCAGGGGAACAAAGGAGTATCTTGATCACTTTTTTTTTCCTGTGTCCAATGCCTCATGGAATATTGACAACTCCTTTAAACTTTTTTTGGCTAATTTCATCATAAAACATATTCTCAGATTTCTAAGCTGTATGCTTATGCTGCCCTGTTTTAAGTTTTTAAAACTATTTTATCTACTAATTTGCTTCTATAGAGGTGGGAATTTAGTTCTGAAACCTACCCTCTACCTCTGCCCTGTGAGCACACACGCACTTGTGTATGCATGTGCGACCTTATTTACCTGCACACAGCTCCTCTCTTCCCAAGTTCCTTATATAACTATATCCATTTTTGGTTAAAACAATATTTAGTATTTGCGTTATTAACACAATGTTAATATTAATCAGCGCCAAGTCATGCAATGCACTATGATTATATTTGCTTTCTCAAACCATTTTCTATTGACCTGGAGGCAATTATTGCCATCCTTATTTGCTTCATTTTCTTTGTCATAATCAGTATTCAGCCTGAAACTCCACAAGGGAAATATAAATCTCTGTTCAAAACATTTAAAACATATCACATACTCTATAAAATTTCCTATTTTCTTGGTATTTCCCTTCTAGACCCTTTCTCATTTTTCTCCTATCTTGCCCAATTGCTTTCTAGGCCTGTTACATAGCTGTAATACTAGGAGGACCGTCACCTTCCCCTTTTATTCTTATATTACTATGCCTTTTTATAAGGAGTGCATCACATGATTTCTCCATAAGAAAGGATACGAAAAAAATGTGTAAATATATATACCTGAATTTTGTTTTCTTTTAAATTTTAGCCCCACATATGTTTGAACATATAACCTGGTATAGCATGCTATTTGGAGAATAATATTACCTCTAAATGTTGAAGGCAGTGTTCCATTATGTTATAGCTTTTTGATATTTAGAAGTTTAATCCCATATGTCTGAGTTAGTGTGTAAATTTTTTTTCCATAATTGTCCTCAAAAATTATCTTTTTTTCCCCCAACTTGTGGAAAATATCCTGATGGTGTGCTTTGATATAGGTGGTCTTTTTTTCATTCCCTATGCTGCTGGGCTCTCAATAAGCCCTTTCAAAATAGAAAGTAATGTTCTCTTTATTTAATATTTCTTTGATAATTTTTTTCTCTTGTTTAATCTTTCTGGAGCTTCTGTTACAGAGTAGGAAAAATGGATCAGAGACAAATGGAGCTCCTGGATCAATCCTCTAATTTTCCTTTCTATTTCCCATTTTTTGGACTTTTCTCCTGTCTTCTGGGAGATTTCTTAAACTTTATTCAATATATAATTTACTTTGTGTGGAGATCTGACTGCCTGCCCCAAACTCTAAACATATCTGCAAGTTTTTTTGTCTGCAATGTTGAATAGCATATTATCATTACTGAAATCCTTTCACATATCTTGATAATTCTGGGAGGGTTTTCTTATACATTTTTATTCATATAAGTTTTTATGTTTTCTATTTTAACATGGTTGCAAGAATAAGTGAACTCAAATTCATTTTGTAATGATCAACAAATGTATTTATCAAAATTGAGAAGTAGAACCACATACTGGAATTCAGGGATTTGCTTTTCTTGAATTCCTATTTAGAGACCAATGATATAAATATTACATGCTTGAATTCAGTATATAATTTGGAAGCAAAATATTTTGCAAGTTCAATTAAGTTTAAACAGGAAAAAAAAAAAAACTAGTAAATTGCTGGAAGACAATTGGAATGCCCCAGGCTTAGACTTAATGACTAAACTGTTTGATCTCCAGGGTGTTGCTTTTCCTAGGCTTTTTCTTTTGTTTGGAAACTTTAATTTTTCTTAAGATTCTAAAATTACAGGTTGTCAGCACATACGGCATATTTTGAAATCTAGAGTAACTGCATAGTTGGCAAATAAATGAATACATAGGTTTGTAAATAGAATTAAAAATAAGAAAAAATTAAAGTAAAACTACTAGTCCCCAAAATCAAAATTACAGAACTTTAGATGTATGATACAGTATAAAGTAAAATAGTATCTCAGCAAAACAAAGCAGTATGGGAAACAAGAAAGCCAGAACAGTTAATCATAGGCTGGGGGAAGCAATTACTCTGCTAAGGCGTATCTGCAAAGTTCAAGTTAAATGTCCCAGATGCATGGTTGTCTCAGATGTCGTTTAGGCAGGTGGCAACCAGGTAGGGACCATGATAATAAGAGTTAGTGCATCAGGCAGTACCTAGAGGCCTGTGGACTCTATGAAATCAGTTCTGGGTGACCTGTTCATTAACAAGGCACTAACTAGAAGCCATGGTGATGAGATGAAGCATCTTTTGTATGGGGCCAGTAGGAGATAAATGGAGTGACAAAAACTCACCTATCAGACTTAGACTTAGAAAAGAGCATCAGAGTGGTATGTGAAGAAAGTGTAACATTATAATGGAGGTAAAGGAATATGAGTTTGGAGGCAATGTATTAGGTCACTGTCAATGAGAACAATTCCATGCCTCCACATGAGACCTGATGGCTGATATATTTCCTACGCAAATCAGCATTTTCTGTAATGTTAAAATCTGTAAGTAGAGGGATGTAGTGACTTCAGATAAGAGGGTTGGAGAAGGCAGGGACTGGCAAAAAGAAGGATCCACCAATTTCTACAAAACCAAAGTTTATTTTCTCAGACTTTCTGAATTAAGATGTACTTGATACATATTAATTTATGATATTAATTAGTCCTAATATGACAGCAAGTACAGTAGGTTGAATTTTATTATCAGGCAATGAGTAAAAATCTCCCAAGATATTTACTAGCTCAGTGGTTCTTAATACTGGCTGTGGATCACCTGGGAGATCTTTAAAAAATACTGATGCCTGGGCCTTCTTATCAAATTCTCTGCATGTGGGGCCTGAGCAGCATTATTTTTTAAAAGTCTCCAGGTGACTTTAACTTGCAGGCAGTCTAGTGAGAACCACTAGACTAAACAAATCATTAACAGCTTATTATTTTTGCTTAGATTGTGGTTGAAGTATCCTTGAAAACAAAGGTAACCTTGAGAAATTCTGAGAAAATTATTTAGTTCTTTAAGTTCAAGTACAGCAAAGATGAAATTTGCAAAATTCAGCAGTCAAGAAAACTCTGAAATCACTCTGCAAGTTTCAATTATTTTTTGTAGTTTCTATGCATTTCTATAACATACCCAGAAGCTACTCTGATGTGTCTTTTGAAAGTCCACTGAGGAAAAACAATACCTTTTTTTCTTCAAATTGTTTATTTTTCTACATACTGTACAAAGAAAACAGTATGGAAGCTATTATGTTGATATTTTAAGCAAAAAAAAACAAAGCTTTCAACTATGTATTTTGAATATCTTGCTAATTGAAGCAAAAGTAGTATATATTTTTCTCTTTCTTATATTATCTAGAAAACTACCTTGATTATGGACTCTGCAGGTGTAGCAACAGCCTTCATCGGGAGAAGCAGAATTCATGATTTATTCAAATCTGTAATGGTAATGAATTGTCAGTCTATGAGGAAAATTCAGGTCTATTCCAAGGATACTGAAAGCTTTCTTTACGTGTAGCTGTTCGTCTCTGTGACATTCCTGGAGGGCATCTTTTGATAGTTGATTATTATTTGAAGTGGCAGGAGGCAGGTAACTTCAAACGAAGCAGCTTCTTCAGCCCGAACTAATAGTCTTGGGAAGATACTTCCCGTTCAAAATACACCTAAATTTGTTGACTGTGACCATAGGAAGTTGAGGAATATTATGGGAGAATGTACATTAGGAAAGGAAAGAGAATATAGTGACAACATCTTAGAAACAGCATGAAGTATGAGTACTATTTGTAATCAAGCAGAGATTTGCCAAAATTAAAGCTGTTGGGGAAGGGGTGACTCACACTTTCCTTAAACAAAATAAATATATTCACCTTTCAAAACATAGAACAGTCATATTGAAAAAAAGAGATGTCTCCAAAGAACAGGGGGAGAAATTGAATAAGAAGGTAAATAAACAACTCCTGCTTCAACTCCAACAGTCCAACTTTTATTACTTCCATATAGATATCTATGTAATTTTTAATTTGACAGAATGATTTTGCTACTAAAACAAACAACAATAATAATACAGTTATGAAATTTACTTTTGGAGAGGGTCCAGTTAGAATTGCCATGTCAAACCCTAAAATTTGTACTGGCATCATGTAAAAAGACGTTATCAATGATTAACAGCATCCAGCATAGTATTAGTGTACAGTGCTCACCTCAAGTCATGCCTAACACATCCTTCTCCCCCTTTCTGAACTCTATACCCTTCCACCCCTCTATTGATATTCCCTTTCCTCTCATTCCCTCTGCAGTTGGCTTTGAAGTATGGTATTAACATCTCTGCCTTGACTTTGACCCCTTTGGGCACTCTTCTGTTTTTTATATCCACTTTGTGAGGCAAGTTTGGATAATTTGCCTTTCCCTTCATTCTGGCTCCTTGGAATCCTAGCACCTTGGTTTAATTTGGTTCCTGCCGATTCAGAAATATTGACTAGGTCAAGAACACAAATAAATGAGGCTCAGAGCTGAAGGCAAAACTACTAATGATCCTATTTGCTGTATTTCAGTCTCTTATAAAAGTAGCTGGAGAAAAACTACATTTTGCTTGCCTTGGGTAACTATGAAACAAGCGAATTCAAAATATTTGTAGAAAGTCTGAAGTTGCTAATCATATTATAAATCTTATATCTAGAATGAAATTATTATGTGAGACATCACACATCTGTGGACCATTTTCATAATTGCATCTGGGTGTACATCTGTGTGCCTTAGTTGACTCGCAAAACATGGTTTTCTAATGAATTAGAAACTCTAAAATTAAAATCCCTATAAACCCACTGAAAGGCTACAAAGGGAATCACACAGCTGGAATCCACCTCACACGATCACGATGTTCAAACCCCATCTCACAGAGATCCAGAATGAAATCTCAAAATGATAGAAAATAACATTTTAAGAGAAGAAAATGGAAATTTCAGCTACAATGATTTATTCTTCTATTTCCTGTTATTCCATAATTTCACTTTGCTAATTTTCCCTAGAGGTTGTATCAACAAATCATTTCTTGTTTGTCTTTTCTTACTCTGCTTTTCGTCTACAGTATCCTTATGTCTATAATTATGGGCTTGCAAATATCTACTGTGCAATCATTTAACCTCTTCTTTCACAAATGAAATTGCCCATTATATGAAAAGAAACTAATACTTTTCATTACATTATATATTGATTTGTTGGCTAGGTTGGTAGACAGACTGAGTTGCTCCTACCTAGCTTCTAAGAGTCTTTGGCATGACCAACTTTTCTATCTTATTCGTCAACTCTCCAGCTTTAAAACTCTTTTACAAAACATAGGTCAAAATGGAATAAATTTTCATGGCTAGTGGAAAAATACATAAAATAATTAATTCTTGCCTCTGCGTTTCAATTTTCCTGAGTTGTACTGGCATTTTTAGTGAAAGCACAAGTCGCAGTCAGCCTGTGGACTCTGCGACCCTGCTGTACTTTTGTTTCATTAATTTTCCACCATTTTTGTCAATGTAGTTTGATATGCATTTTTAAGTACACAACTTGGCCATATTTTTGACAAAATTAATCTTGGTGTGGGTGAGTCAGTACGTTATTTATAATTGCTAGTATTTTGAATCCAAAATTATATTTTCATTCAATAAAGCAAGGTGTATTTATATGATCTTAAGGTGATAACAGATAAGACAACATACTTATTCTGCAAAATTTTATTAACTATTGCTGGAGATTAAAGGCAAGCTAAAAATGATAGCACTAAATAAATATGGTAACTACTGTAGACATTTAAAAATCCATAACTTTTCAGGTATTAAGATTCTATAAAACAATTAATGTGCTATACAAAATTTAATAAAAATATTAAAACAAACTGGTCCAGATTCCTCTAGGGACGTTATTGGGCACATTATTCTAGTTTAGTTATGAACCACTAATATACATGGGGGAGAACTCTGAATTACCGCACAAAGGTAATAGCTACCAATTCTTTGAGTGGTATGTACCAAACACTGTGCCAGGTGCTTTGCTTACTCTTATCCTACTTTACAGTTATTTTCTTCACTTTACAGAAGAGAAAGCATAAGCTCAGAAACAAAGTAATTTTCCTACAGTCAAAAATTTTTGAGGCTTTGAGAAATACAGAGACTTTTAATGCTAATTTGTATACACTTTGTCTTTGCTTCACGGTATACAGAATGATTACATTTACTCCTTGCTGTTAGGAGGAACAAGCAGAAATGCCATGTGCCACCTTCTTCTGCTACTGCAGCAACAAGTGATATTCAAGACAGTGAAGACTCCATCAATTCTGGACTGATAAGGAGCAGAGACCACCTCCTATACACACTCCCACTACTGACCCATGGTGGGCAAGAAACCAAGAAACTTCATTATGTTAAGCTTCTGAGCTATTACTATTTTTGTCACTGAACATTACTCTAATTTATGTGGTATATTTTATTTTAGAGCTAACTTGTTCTAAAGCTTACAGTCTTTTGCTGGGCAGGATAGCAGTTCCAGCTACTTAGTAGGCTGAAACAGGAGGATCTCTTAAGCCCAGGAGTTTGAGACAAGCCTGGGCTACATAGGGAGACCACATCTCTTAAAAATATATACAAAATAAACAAATAAAAATAAAGCTTACAATTTTTTCAACAACCTTGCGTATATTTCGAATGGATTTTGTACACCATACCTTAGTAACCTACTCAATGTCATATAAGCCTTTCTACCTTTCAGAATGTCTTCTTGTCATTCCTTCTTAAAATGCTCCTCCCAAATCCTATTCTGTCTTTTTTACTACTTTTAATCTGAGCTGTCTAATATGTGACTTTGTCCATCTGTGTCCGCATGCAACTATTGAGCTCTTGAAATATGGCTAGTTCAAAACTGGGATATACTGTAAGTATAATACTGCAAACTGGATTTTGAACAATGAGGACAAAAAGAATATTAAATATCATATTCTTAAAATCAATTACACGCTAAAATAGTATGTTGGATATATTTGGTTAAATAAAACTTTATTAAAATGAATTAGCCCTGTTTCTTGTTTTGTTGTTGTTGTTGTTTGTTTTTAAGTGTGTCTGCTAAAAAAACTAAAATTACACAGGTGGTTCACATTTGTAGCTTGAGTAATATTTCCACGGAGAACACAAAAATAGATCCTGGTGAAAGAATATATCCATCTTAAAACTTTTCTTGAAGATCTAAATCAGCTACAGTGATTTTCTTTCTTTTGTAGGGGAGGGAAAAACATATTTTTCTAACCCATCTGTCTATCTGAGGTTCTTAGCTCAGACCCCTATAGCAAAAGGCAGATAAATATACAAATTTCTTCAAATAAGTTTTATGAACCCAGAACCCTTCACAAGAAAATGGAGACCAGAAGAAACAGTTAAACTTGTGTATGCTTATGCCTGGATTGATGAAGAGTAGACAGTCATGGAGAAATATGATTGGACAAAGGGTATGGCAATAAACTGGGGAAATAGCAAGGCTTGTTTGTTCATATTTTTCTGTGTGACTCCTTGTCTTGAGATAAGAATGTGCCTTTCTGCTGGGTATAAGGAGGGTACCTCTTACATAAGGTCTCATAACTGGCTGGAGGGGAGAAGGGCAGGGGGAAGGTGAGAGTGACTTCCTAGCTTCTGCTATTTTTCCAAATGCCTACCTGCCATATTTCAGTGCAGCATGGCCTGAACCCCATCATTCCACATCACCTTACTCCATAAATTCATTTTGCTATTTTTTCTATCACAAATAGAAGAAATAGTCCATTTTCATGCTGTTATGAAGAAATACCTGAGACTGGGTAATCTATAAAGAAAAAGAGGTTTAACAGACTCACAGTTCCACATGGCTAGGGAGGTCTCACAATCATGGTGGAATGTGAAAGAGGAGCAAAGCCATGTTTTACGTGGCGGCAGGCAAGAGAGTGTGTGCAGGGGAACTGCCCTTTATAAAACCATCAGATCTCATTAGACTTATTCACTATTCACTAGCTCCAGGGGAAAAACCCATCCCCATGATTCAATTACCTCCGATCAGGTCCCTCCCATGACATGTGGAGATTATGGGAGCTACAATTCAAGATGAGATTTGGGGGGCAAACACAGTCAAACCATGTTACTATTGTGTATCATTATATTAATGGTGTTTATCTGAAACAATTGTCCTGTCTTAATAGGTACAAAGCTTTTAAAGTTACAGAATATTTGTTATTTCTCTGAGATCTCCCTACAGTAATTTGCAGTCTACTTTGTGCAGACTACACATCCTATGAACTATTTTAACTGATTTTGGACAGTGAGGTTTCTGAGGAAGACACTGATGGCAGGCTGGTTTGATTTGTGATTGTTGTATCTATTCTGGGCTCTCACCAAATGCTCACTGGAGGAGACATTTCAGAGTATTAAAAACATTTAAAAATTCAAAAACACAAAAGGCACTCAAATAAACCAGGATTTGAAAATCACCCATGTCAATTTTTCTAAACTCTTAATGAGAACCTCGTCTGGTCTTTAATTGAAGATTAACCAAAGGTCATGTAGAAAAACAAAATAGAATGTAACAAAGCAAGCTCTTCTACTATTTCATGCTTAGGTACATTGACAGTGGTCCCTCATAGAAATGGGGCTAATTTGATTTGAAGAAATATCCTAATTATCCTATGCAAGTTCTTAGACTCATCTCTAGGAATACTGAAAGACAGTTGTTTTTCTCACACAAGTAAATATTCTACCATGTTTCAAAAAAAAAGTGAAAGACAATAAAAATGGTATTGGAAAGAGTGTGCTAAAGATGACCATCTGTTCTCCAGGAGATGAAACAAAAGGAGCTTAAAATTACAGTAAGGGACAAAGTATACTACTACTACAGAGACTGCTGGAGAAGGCATTAAAGAAGTGTGCAGGGAAGCAGCAATCAACTGTGCCCTAACGCAGACAGGAGAAGCCAAGTGTATGGCAAAGAGTTGGTCAAAGACCCTCATGGGAAGTCAGCACACCCCTGGCTGATTCAGGATTTGCTGGGAGAGGCAGTTCAAAAGTCTTAAGACTTTACTGGATTGTCATTATCCACACACAATCTGCTTTGTGAAACTTTCTAAAGCTTTTAAAAAAACAAAAATAAACTATGTCTGTAACTTTATGATGTGTTCTAAATGTGTGTAATTCTCTCAAAAAATATTTAATTAATAAATAAAATAATCCAGGATATTAATGATATGTTTACCTCTAATAAAAGAGTAATGTGCCCCACACAGAAAAAATAATGTGTAACAGCAGCCAAAAGAGGAAAAAAAATCAGCACCTCTTAAAGAAACATGGCACAGGAAGCATGCTGTTTAAACACTACTTTGCATATCTACCAGTTGTCACTTCTTTTGGGGACCAGATATAGGAAGAAAAGCTTACCCCCTCTTCTGACCTTAGCAAAGTTAATCATTCCCTCAGTTCTCCTTTGATGTGGAACCTCCAATCTTAGCCCTTTGCAAGGGTAGAGTGATAGTCAGATTTCTTCTCACAAGTGCCTTTTATTCATTGCTGATAATCTCCTTGTATTGCAGGAAGCACTTTTTCATTTTCTTGGTGAGGTGCTCAGGGAGCAAAATAAGGATTAAGACCATGTGTGGTACATTTTCTATCTCTAGAATCTAGTGCTGTAAGTAGCAAGCACTTGCACTTTGACACTGGAATTACTTTAAACAGACTTACATTTACGTAATCTGCCTATTTATGTCAAATAGCCAGAAATCAGCATTGACTAGTGTTTTCCCAATATGTCCCTAAGCAAGAGAGCAATACATTGATAACTAAAATGAACTCAAGAAATTAAGTAGTGCCTAAAAACACTGAGTATTCTTCCTAGGAAAATAACATAGTGGAGTCCTATGAAAACCTGTTAACTAAAACAGAAACAGTAAGGAATAAGGCAATGACTTCAATGTGCTAACAATTTCCAGACATTTTAGACAGAAACTTAGTACCAGTAAGAGTCATTTTACAAATTTGCTTTTGTCCTTTCCTTCCTATAATACACAGGTTCTCTTTTAGAAAAAAGCTGGCAAAGGTTGAGTGCCCTTAACTCCTTGGGAGTCTATTCCTATGCAAATGAGAGCATTCAGACTTGAAAGAACCGATTCTCTCCAGTGAATGTCAGAAACAGCAAAGCTTCAGACTCAACTTACTGGGTGCCATACCATGCAATAAAAAAACAAAAGAAGAAAAGAAATCTGTAGAAGCTGAATCATTTAAAACTAGACAGCACCAAAGTGTATGAAACTATGCGGTAAGGAACAATTTTGCTTTGCATGAGGTGGCAGGATAGATATTCATGTATCCTAGTTTTACGATTTTCTGCCATGGTAATGACAATCTAAAAATGGGATACTGCTTTCCTGGGAGTAGGTGCACTGCTGTGTCTGCTGACCTGCAGAAAAACTCCAAAACATGAAAAGCCTAGGGGGAATTCAGTGCCAGGTGGTAGTGAGGATTTCTAGTTAGGGCTCCTTTCCATCGACTGTCACGGCAGGTGAACAGCCACAGCCCCTAACAGGGATCTGGAGGGCAGCAGCCGTGCAGACAGTAGAAGGTACCAGCGTTCTTTTGAGAATTCCTCCTGACTTTTGAATGTACAGCTGTAGTTCACAGACATAGGCAATTTGAAAGAATTGTAAACCATAGATAAAATTCTAAGCCCCTCAACCAATTGAATGGACCCTCTTCTTGCGCAAGGGCATTCCAAAGTTAACCTGAAAAAACTCCTTCAGTCCACAATGGAAAGAGAAGGTCAAACACGTCTCAGTATACTCTCCTCTCTGGAATTCAGGCACAACTGACTACCATTAACATTAAAACAGAGACCTTGAGACTGACAAAACAGGCTATTTGTAGCAATAACATACCAACATGATATCAGTAGGTCCTGAAAGAAATGGAAGTATTTTACTTCAAAATGTATTTAGTTGACATATTTTGAAATGGCCATGCAAAACTGTTTCTTGTGGGGAAAATCTACATTCTATAGAGAATCCCCTCCCCTTTCCAGGTCTTTCCTAAATCCAGTTAGAATTAACTAAGATGATCAGCATTTTTTCATGTGTCTGTTGGCTGTATGAATGTCTTCTTTTGAGAAATGTCTGTTCATATCCTTTGCCCACTTTTTGATGGGGTTGTTTGTTTTTTTCTTGTAAATTTGTTTGAGTTCTTTGTAGATTCTGGATATTAGCCCTTTGTCAGATGAGTAGATTGCAAAAATTTTCTCCCATTCTCTAGGTTGCCTGTTGACTCTGATGGTAGTTTCTTTTGCTGTGCAGAAGCTCTTTAGTTTAATCATATCCCATTTGTCAATTTTGGCTTTTGCTGCCGTTGCTTTTGGTGTTTTAGACGTGAAGTCCTTGCCCATGCCTACGTCCTGAATGGTACTACCTAGGTTTTCTTCTAGGGTTTTTATGGTATTAGGTCTAACATTTAAGTCTCTAATCCATCTTGAATTAATTTTTGTATAAGGAGTAAGGAAAGGATCCAGTTTCAGCTTTCTACTTATGGCTAGCCAATTTTCCCAGCACCATTTATTAAATAGGGAATCCTTTCCCCATTTCTAGTTTCTCTCAGATTTGTCAAAGATCAGATGGCTGTAGATGTGTGGTATTATTTCTGAGGACTCTGTTCTGTTCCATTGGTCTATATCTCTGTTTTGGTACCAGTACCATGCTGTTTTGGTTACTGTAGCCTTGTAGTATAGTTTGAAGTCAGATAGCGTGATGCCTCCAGCTTTGTTCTTTTGACTTAGGATTGTCTTGGCAATGCGGGCTCTTTTTTGGTTCCATATGAACTTTAAAGCCGTTTTTTCCAATTCTGTAAAGAAACTCATTGGTAGCTTGATGGGGATAGCATTGAATCTATAAATAACCTTGGGCGGTATCCTTGGACAGCCAACAGACACATGAAAAAATGCTCATCATCACTGGCCATCAGAAAAATGCAAATCAAAACCACAGTGAGATACCATCTCACATCAGTTAGAATGTCAATCATTAAAAAGTCAGGAAACAACAGGTGCTGGAGAGGATGTGGAGAAATAGGACCACTTTTACACTGTTGGTGGGATTGTAGACTAGTTCAACCATTATGCAAAACAGTATGGCGATTCCTCAAGGATCTAGATCTAGATGTACCATATGACCCAGCCATCCCACTACTGGGTATATACCCAAAGGATTATAAATCATGCTACTATAAAGACACATGCACATGTATGTTTATTGCAGCACTATTCACAATAGCAAAGACTTGGAATCAACCCAAATGTCCATCTGTGACAGACTGGATTAAGAAAATGTGGCACATATACACCATGGAATATTATGCAGCCATAAAAAAGGATGAGTTTGCGTCCTTTGTAGGGACATGGATGCAGCTGGAAACCATCATTCTTAGCAAACTATCACAAGAACAGAAAACCAAACACCGCATGTTCTCACTCATAGGTGGGAACTGAACAATGACATCACTTGGACTCGGGAAGGGGAACATCACACATAGGGGCCTATCATGGGGAGGGGGGAGGGATTGCATTGGGAGTTATACCTGATATACATGACGAATTGATGGGTGCTGACGAGTTGATGGGTGCAGCACACCAACATGGCACAAGTATACATATGTAACAAACCTGCACGTTATGCACATGTACCCTAGAACTTAAAGTATAATAAAAAAAAAAAAAAAAAAAAAGAATTAACTAAGAATCTGGCACCTTTTTTAAGTCTGGTAAGAAACATTTACAATCTGTTCTCTGTGAAGCCTGATACCTGCAGGCTTCATCTGTATGATAAAAATCTTGGTCTCCACAACTCCTTAACCCAGATGCTCCTTTCTATGGATTCCAGGTCTTTAGATAATAACTTAACTCTTTCAAGCACTTACCAATCAGCATGTTACCTCTTATTTGTGGGATCTAAAATGCAAAATGGTTGAACTCATTGACATAGAGAGTAGAAGGATGGCTACAAGAGGCTGGGAAGTGTCATAGGAGGGTGGGGGCAGAGAGGAGGTGAGGATTATTAATGGGTACCAAAAAAAATAGAAAAATCAAGGCCTGCTATTTGATAGTACAACAGGGTAATTATAATCAATAATAACTAATTGTGTATTTAAAATAACTTAAGAGGGTAACTGTATTGTTTGTAACTCAATGGATAAATGCTTGAGAAAATGAATACCCCATTTTTCGTGATGTG
The DNA here is from genome assembly GCF_002776525.5 of Piliocolobus tephrosceles. Taxonomy (NCBI): domain Eukaryota; kingdom Metazoa; phylum Chordata; class Mammalia; order Primates; family Cercopithecidae; genus Piliocolobus; species Piliocolobus tephrosceles. The sequence continues at coordinate 62,823,620 of NC_045455.1, read as the reverse complement.
CTTATTTCACATTACATGCCTGTATCAGAACATATCATATACCCCATAAATATAAATACCTACTAAGGGTGTGTGTGTATACATACATATATATATGTATATATGTATGTATACACACACACCCCCCTATTATGTACTCACAAAAATTGAAAATAAAAATGTTGGGGTCCACGTGTTTCCTGAACAAAGGAATGAACACACAAGACAACACAAGACAAGACAAACATGGCGGCCGCCCGGAACAACATGCTCTGCTTTATTTTATATCATCGTTTGTGGAATGTTAGCAAGTCGCCAGACACATTGTTGTTTCTCTGATCTTTCCCTGACTTTCTGAATGTCCAAGATGTTTACATATAAACAAGCCCCCAGGGTCTGCTATTTGCAACTGAGGCCAGTCTTGTAGGCTCCTTTGTCCTTCCTGTTTCCAGAGGAGGAATGCCCAGCTTCCTTTGCAAGAGCGGGACTATAATGTTAATGGGGGAATGGCCTGCTCGGTTGTAAAAGCAGATAGTCCTCTACATAAAAAAATAAAAATAAATCAAAAAAAAATTTTTGAATCCCCCATGACCTGGAAGCCACCTCATTCAACTTTGTGTTGTCCCTCCTTTCTAGAATGAACCAATGTACATTTTATATGTATTGATCGATGTCTGATGTCTCTCTGAAATGTATGAAATTAAGCTATAGCCTGACCACCTTGGACACATGTTCTCAGGACTCCCTGGAGCTATGTCATGGGTCATAGTCCTCATATCTGGTTCAGAATAAATCTCTCCAAATATTTTGCAGAATTTGACTCTTTTCATCACAGAATGGTTACCATATGCTTTTGTTGTTGCTTAACAAGTTGTAATTTAACTTGTCCTTATTGCAATGACATTGCTTACTATGCTTATTTATGGTCAACAAGAATTTATGCTCAGCTATCCAGTTTCTGAATTTACTGGGGTCTTAGGCAGGAGATACAAATGTAGTTTCCCTCAAGGAGCTTGCAACGAAGTCACTGTTCCTTAATTGCCTTTAAAATCTATTTTAATGGAATGAAATCCAGATTTAGAATAAGATTTATCATTTTAAAGTGTACATTTCAGTAATACGTAGTGTATTCACAACATTTTGCAGCCATATGCTCTGTTCGTTCATTTCAAAAAATTTTATTACTCCACAAAAATGCCCAATATGCAATATGCATTAAGTAATTTCCTTTCACCTCCTACCTCCCATTCTAGAAACCTTAATCTACTTTCTGTCTCTATAGATTTGCCCATTCTAGATATATCATATTTACAAGAAAGATTCAATACAAAATTTTCTGTTCTGGATTCTTCCACATAGCATAATGGTTTTATAGCATTATAATATTATATATAGAAATATGTTATATTTATATTGTGTGTGTGTGTGTGTACTACGGTTTGTTTGCTCACTTATTGATGGACGTTTGTGGTGTTTCAAACTTTTGGCTTGACTACAAATATTGGTATACAGGTTTCCTTGTAGACACATTTTATTTTCTTTTAGATATATACCTAGAAATGGAATTGCGGGGTCATAAGGTAACCTTATGTTTATATCCTAGAGAAACCATAAATTCCTATCTATTCCACAGGTAATGTAAAACAGAAGCTCTGTAATTGCAAATAAACGGTTTTTTTTTTTACAAGGTAAATATAAGGATATGTGAAAATAGATTTAAGTGAAACAACTCTGGTTTCTAGTTTGGTTATCAAGGGTAATAATAATAACTAGCACCTACCTACTTTTAAAATGTGTATTATTAATATTAGTACATATAATCTCATTTTAGCTATATAATAACTCTTGTGTATTTTTGATAAGACTGATAACCACTTTAAAAACTATAAAAAAGACACACATATATACTGTAAATAAATCAAGATGAGATATTAATTTATGTTTTAAAAAAGATAACACAAAATGTAACTAGGGACAAGAATCAGAAAAAAATGAAAACGAGTATGTCAGAGTTAAGTTCTAACTTATCAATAATTATCTTAATATAAATGATCTAAATATATGAATCAAAAGACACAGACCAGCAGAGTGGATATAAAACATGACTTAACTATATCCCCTTCAATAAAATATCTTGAAATTAAAGGACAAAAGTAAGTTGAAGGTAAAAGAACGAAACAAGATTTACCATGCAAATGTTATTCAAGCAAGCATGAGTGACCGGTTATATTGAAATTTAAATGTGTAAGCTACAGAGAAAAGAAAATTAATGGACACAGAAATGGGAATTGCATAGATAAAAGAGTAAAAGGATTAAAGGCTAAAATCATTGCATAATGATACGCAATCCTAAAAAGGTACCAACCAAACATGGAGCCTTGAAATAAAATACGTGAAACAAAAACAGAATTGAAAAAAGACATGAACAAATTCACAATTATTGTTAGGAACTTCAACATGCCACTTTTAGGAACTGATACAAGTGGTAGCTAGGTACCAAGGACATAGAAAATACACTGTTAGATCGGCATATATAGAACATTTACCCAATACCAGTAAAATTGACATTTTCCAAATGCCTATGGAATATTCACCAAGACAAACCTCAGAAAATGTAAAACAATTGAAATCAGAGTGAATTATTTTTTATAACAGAATCAAGCTAAGAATCAATAACAGAAAAAGTATACATGTATTAATATTGATAAACATATATCTAAATATAGGTCAGAATTGAAGTCTTAAAGGGTATATTAAAAAGTACATAGAACTGAATGAAAATAAAAATATTGCATATCCAATATTTAAGTAATTAAGCTAACAGAAAAAGAACTAATAAAGAGCAGAAATGAATAAACTTAAAAATAGAAACACAAATTTAAAAATCAAAAAGTTGATTCCTCAAAAAAAAAAAAAGAAAAATAGATAAACCTACAATAAGATAGACAAAAATACAAAGAGAGAAGAAAGAAGTTACCAAAAATCAAATGGGAAATTAAATAGGAGACATTACTGTAGAACTGGCATCTATTAAAAAGGTAATAATGAAATACTATGAACAACTTTATGCACATAAAATTAGAAAAAGAGAATCAATTTTTTAAAACTCACAAAATACCAAGTCAGCCATGATACAATAATTTGCATTGTCCTATAATCACTGAAGAAATTGAATTTATAATTTAAAAGCTCTTGAAAAATGAGTCCCCAATCACAGTTTCACTGAAGAAATCTATAAAACTTTTAAAGATAAATTAATACCAATTTTCCACAATCTTTTCCAGAAAATAGAAGAAGAGAGGATGCTTCTCAGTTTATCAGTATTACTCTGATATGAAAACCAACCAAAGATAGTACTCTCTCTCAAAAAAAAAAAAAAAAAAAAAGAGAGGAGAGAGGTTGAGAGAAAGAAACAAAGATAATATAAGAAGGTAAACCTTTACTTCTGACTAGTTCATTGATTTCTCCATACCCATGATATAATTGCTCAGCAAATGTAAGTAGCTTACTGGTTGCAAAAGAGTTATGTGGAAAAGCCAAGACTGGTTTCTGCACTGCAGCACTGGACTGAATCTCAAATGTATTTAGGGTGTAGCCCAGTAATTATTATATATTTAAACAATAGGACTGTTTAGGGGAATACTGTTTCTCTGCTGTTTGAAATCTGTCATTATATTTTCAGCCTATGAAAACATAAAAGTGCTTTTAGTTTTAAAAAGTGTACTTACTGGGACAAAAGAGAGGATGGTATCACAACCTTCTGAGTCAAAACTGTTTGGACGAACGGAGGCAACATGGTACACTTCCGGGTTCTTCTTCACCACCAACTCTTCCCGCCCCGCGAAAATGCAGCCGGCGACCCGGGACGGTGCAGCTCAACTGGGCATGCGCCAGGTGACGTCAATCCGAAGAGACTAAGATTTACCTGGTCGCACCTGTGGAACGCCCCCGACAAGCCCCTGCCCCGCCTATTGCCCTCCCACTCCTAAAAAAGCCGCTGTCGGCCAGTGAGTCACGGGGCCTTCTCACAGTCCCACTCCTGTCGGAATGTGGGGACTGTGGGAAGTCCGTCTGAGAGCCCCACTGGGGGACTCTGCCGGCCTCCTTTGCCGGAGGCCAGCAGACTTCTCCCCCACACCTTAGGTGACCAAAAATAAACTTGCAGTTTTGCTCCTACACTTGCCTACCCACTGGTTCTTTTGCGGCCGCTGGGCTGGTCTTAGAAAAAACAAATCAAAAACGTCAAAGTTTAATTTATGGAATATTGTCTTAGTCCATTCTTAGGCTGCTAATAGAGACATACCTGAGACTGCGTACTTTATATAGGAAGAAGATTTAACTGACTCACAGTTTCACATGGCTGGGGAGAACTTAAGAAACTTACAATCATGGTGGAAAGGGAAGCAAATATGTCTTTTTTGAGAAAGAAGGAGAGCTGAGCGAAGTGGGAAGCCCCTTATAAAACCATCAGATCTCATGAGAACTCACTCACTATCATGAGAACAGTATGGGTAAAACCAGCCCCATGATTCAATTATCTCCACCTGGTACCACCTTTGACACATGTGGATTATTACAATTCAAGATGAAATTTTGAGCCTGTAACCCCAGCACTTTGGGAGGCCTAGTTGGATGGATCACTTGAGGTCAGGAATTTGAGACTAGCCTGGCCAACATGGTGAAATCCCCTCTCTACTAAAAATACAAGAATTAGAAAGTTGTGGTGTTCCATGCCTGTAATCCCAGCTACTTGGGAGGCTGAGGCAGGAGAATCGCTTGAACCCAGGGGCAGAGGCTGCCGTGAGTTGAGACTGCACCACTGCAATCCAGCCTGGCTGATAGAGCAACATTGTCTCAAAAAAAAAAATGAGATTTCGGGTGGGGACATAGCCAAACCATATAAAACATGTATGTGTTGTATATTATAAGCACCTTAAAATTATACTGCAAGCTGTGACAGATGCTAATATGTCTAATTATAAACAATCCTTATAAATGACTATAGGATAAAAGGTCTTATTAATGTTTACTTCAATGTTAACTGGACATAAACAAACTAAAATCTTCAAAATGTAGTGGCTTCTTTATATGATGGGAGTATGTTTTTCTTTCCCATAGATTGTGGCCAAATTAAGCTGGTAGGGCACCTGGGATGAACAAAATGATTCTAGGACTTGGATTATTTCTAGCTTGTCACTTTGACATTCTCTGGAACATCACCCTCATCAACTGAGACAAATTTGTGTTACTGATTCATTCATCTTGTAGAAACTGAGAAGGCAAAATGAGACTAAGTATGGAAAAAGTGATTGTATATATATAATGTGTGTGTATATATTTTAAGTTGATGAGAGCCTACACATTTCACTCATCATTTTGTCCAACTTTCCATGAGCTTGACATGATCTCATAGCCACACGTGGCCAAATGGGAAATATAATCTGTCACTAGATGCCCTACACCCAGAAACAGAGAATATTATTGGCTAATATATGAAAAGTCGTGATATAGGAAATAAATGTGGCTACATGAGAGCCGTAAGTATAAGTAAGGATTTCACTCTGGGAAACATAGAAAAAACATCTATGGAAAGATGATAGATTTAAACCCAACTAAATCATAAATTCACACCAACTAGAAGACCGAGATTATCGGAGTGCTTAAAAAATATCTAACTAAATACAATTGATAAGAAACTCAAAATATAAGGATGTAAACAGTAAAAGAATGAAAAAAAGATATCAACCAATATAAAGCTGGTCTGAGCAAGTTAAGATGAGAGAAAATTGTCTGAAATGAAGTATTATTACCAGCAAAAACAGGGAGGCAGGTGACAATGCATGAAGATGAAATGGTCAGTGCCACAGGAAGACACAACAATCTTAAATGTATATGTGTCTAAGTATGTATTTCAAAATATTTAAATCAAAATTCATAGAACTATCAGTAAATATATAAATTTTTACACCAATCCTTGGGAGATTTTAACATAAATCTTTAGCAGCGCTTAAAATAGCCAAAAAAAAAAAAGTAAATACGTTGACAATTTGAATAAAATTTTAACTAAGTTGAACTGACATTTATAGAATAATATATTCAACAATTACAGAATATGAATTATTTTTAAATGTTCATAGAATATGAACCAAAAGAGAATACAGAGAGATGAGTAAGTTCTCAATAATTTTAAAGAATTGAAATTAAACAGAACATTGTTCTAAGACAACAGTATTATTTGAACTAAACATGCATTATAGAAATATAGGTAGAAAGGGCCAGGTGTGGTGGCTCACATCTGTAATCCCAGCACTTTGGGAGGCCAAGGTGGACAGATCACGAGGTCAGGAGATCGAGACCATCCTGGTCAACATGGTGAAACCCCGTCTCTACCAAAGATAAAAAAAATTAGCCAGGAGTGGTGGCAGGCACCTGTAGTCCCAGCTACTCAGGAAGACTGAGACAGGAGAAAGGCATGAACCTGGGAGGCGGAGCTTGCAGTGAGCCGAGATTGCGCCACTGCGCTCCAGCCTGGGCAAGATAGTGAGACTCCGTCTCACAAAAAAAGAAATATAGGTAGAAGGGGGCAACTATTCAGAAATTAAGCAACACAATTCTAATTAACCCATAAATCAATCAAGGAGTAACAATGAACATTTTTTAAAAATTTTGAATTGAATGGAATAAAATGATATCTCTAAAGGTCAAGTGCTATGCAACTACAGGAACATTTACGGGTTTAATGCCTGCATTAAAAAGGATGAAAACTTGAAAATCAGTGAGATTTCCTTCTAAGACATCAGGAAAAACTAAGAAGCAATTAAACTCAGCTAAGATTAAAAAAAAATAACAAACTTAAGAGCAAAAATCAATGTCAGACAAATAAAAGACAAATAAGTCTATACAAGAAAATTAGAAATCAAAAATTATTTGGAAAGATTAATAACATTATTAACTCTAGCAAGAAAATTTAAATAAATAAATTAAAGATAAAACATAATCACTAATATTAGGAATTTAAGCAGAGAACATTTTGAACAATTTATGAAAATAAATTTAAAAGGTGGTAGATTTAGACCCAAATAAATTTACATGTATGAATAAATACCTTAAAAATCTTTAACTAAAACTAACCCAAGAAGAGATAGAAAGTGGAAATAGGCTTATTGTTTAAAAAATTCTTTCTATAATTTTTAAATTATTAATTTAAAACCTTTCCATAAAGAACATTTCAGAACCCCTAATGAATTTTTACAAAAATTTAAAATAGGAAATGCAACCGCTATTGCATAAATTATTTGAGAGAATATATTAAGCCAAACTTCCTAGTTTGTTTTATGAGAACAGCATAGTCCATTTGCCGACACTTGATAATGACATTACCAGAAAAAATGAATAACAAAATACAAAATCCTTTAGTAAAATATTAACAAGCAGAATCAAACAATAAAGAGATATTACAACAAAGTGGTGTATATTCCAATAATACCAGTTGACTTCACATTTAAAATGTTTAAAGTATATGCATTAAAAAAATATGTATTCTACATTAAGAGAAAAGAGGAAAATATCATGACTATTTTAATGCAGGCAGATAACTCATTTTATAAAACTCAGACTTCATTCTTATAAAAATTAACACACTCTAGAAGTAGAAGAAGACATCCTCAATTTTATAAAGGGTATCATAAAAAATGGCACTAAATATACACCAAGTGTTGAATATTGAACATTTTCTTTCTGAGATTTTCCCAATGAGCAAGACAAGGATGTCCCTTGTATAATCATTCTTATTCAAATTATACAAGTGGGGTTAACATTAAAATAAGAAAAAAAAAAACAATAAAATTATAAATACTGGAAATGAAGAACTAAAAATGTCTTTATTTTAAAAAAGCAAAAGGGTGTACGTGGAAAATCAGGAAAAATCCATAAATAAACTATAAGAATTAATAACTGTGAATTTAGAAAATTTGTTGAGTAACTAGACAATGGTGTTATAAATATTAAGAACAAACATGTATAAAAGGGAATTTAAAATATTTTTCTAATTACATAAAAAGGTAACCTAAGTAGGAAGAAACCTAACAAAAGATGAGAAAGACTTTTATCATGAAAATTACAAAACGTAGCTGAAATTTTCAAAAAGCGAGACTTAAGTCAATGAAGAGCTATACCAAATTCATGAAAGTGGAGATTCAGTATTATCAAGGTTTCATTTCTTCCCAAATTAAAACATATATTTAATGCAATGACAATAAAAAAAATTACCCAACAGGTTTTTTTTTTTTTTTTTTTTTTTTTTTTTTTGTAAGTTGAACATCTGTTCTAAAATTTATATGGAAAGGTAAAATGTCCAGAAAATCCAAAATTAACTTGAAAGGTAGAGAACGAAGCTAGAGGACTTTATCAACCAAATTTTATGACTTCCTATAAAACCATAGAAAATCTAGTCAGTAGGATACTGGAGCTATAACAAATAAATCTGCCAACAAAATAGATCAACATAAAATCCCAATTTAAACCAGATATAAATAGTCCTTTCTATAAAAATTATTACCTACATTAAATATACGTATGAAATTTTAAAATAATGTACTTTCTCTTCAACATTGTACCACACTAAAAAATTAATTAGAAATTGACCTTTGACCTAAATATGAAAAACAGAATATATATGTGTGTACATATTCTCTCTAAACATTATACCACATAGGCACATAAAGATATACACATATATAATCTATATATCCAATATATATCAATATATAGAATGCACGTGTATTTGTATTCACAATTCTCCATATGTTTCGTATTTTTAGGTCAAAGATTCTACTTTTTTATTATTGATTTGTGAGAGTTGTTTATATATTCTGGATAGATACATAAATTTGAATATTCTATGGATCTTGAATATTTGTATCTAAAACATACAAAGAAGTATTTGGTAATAATTTAAACAGACATTTCACAAGAGTATCCTATTTTATTCGGTAGATGAATAAGCACATTCCTGTTCAAATTTATTACACATCAGATAAATGAAAATTCAAAGCACAATATGATACAACTATAATAGCACCAGAATAGCTAAAAATAAGACTGTCAATAGATGTACAACAACTGCAATAGTCAGAAACTGATAGCACAAATACAAATTGCTAAAACCAAGTATTCCTTATGACTTAGCAATTTCACTCTTGATAATACATCCAAGAGAAATAACTGCATATGTCTTATCTTTTGCTGTGCATGCAATTGTAAGAATGTACAAGAAAGTTAATTTATTCATAAAAGTTTCATACTCAAAGAATTCCAAACTTTTATGGAAAAGATCAAGGTTAAATAGATCACATTATATTCATAACAAACAATGAAACAAATTTTCTGTTTACTTTTGTTTTTGAATTTTATGAAATGCTTTTTCTGCATTTACTGAAATCATCACATGATTTTTTTCCTATGTTACTTGAATGTGGTGAATATTTTTAAAAATGTTGAATGTTAATACAACTTTGTATGCATGGTATAAATGTCATCGTATTATGATGCACTCTTTCTGTTGGGTTCAATTTGCTTAAGTTTTATATGCAATTACACTGACGAATATTACCGATGTTATGCTGAGCAGAATTTAGATACAACATATTTAATGCTGCATAACCCTGTTTATGCAAAGTTTAAGAACAAGTCAAAATAATCAATTGCAACAGAGGTCAGAACAACATTTGCCTCTGAGAGAGGGGTTAAAGGAACATTTTGAGGATACTAGAATAAATTCTATCTTTATATGAGTCATGATTGCATAGCTGTACAATTTGTAAAAAGTTATTGGGCTCTCACTATAAAACTACTGCACTTTGGGTATTTTACCTAGTAACTGTGGGGCAGAAAGAATTAATCAGCATGCCTGTGTTTCTCAGAACCTGCACATTCCCAAGAAAGGCCTATCTTCAGGAATGGCCCTTGGTGTACTTTTGGGAAATGACTTCTGAGGCCTAGGAATATTGTGCTTGGTAAGATAGTTTTTATATGCCTGAGGCTTTAGGCAATGCTGTACCAGCTTGATCAAATAAGTTTACCTAACAATGTGATTTCTGGTTAATGTCTATGGGGATAGAGGCTGAGTGGCTGGTGCCTGAGAACAGAGGTCAGTTTGGAGGGTGTGGCATGTCTATGAGACTGACCCTCAGTAAAAACCCTGGGCAGCAAGGATTCGTTGAGCCTCCCTGTTTGATAACACTTTGCGTGTATTGTCAGATATAATTTCGGGGAGCAGTAATTGCATTCTCACACGACTCCACTGACTGGGAACACCTGGAAGCTCATGCCCATTTTCTCCTGGACTTTGCCCATGTGCATTTTTCCCCTCGCTGATTTTGGTCTGTGTTCTTCTGCTGTAATAAATTGTAACTGTAAGTGTAACAGCTTCCTCTGAGTTCTTTCTGTGTATCTTTCTAGTATATCACTGAAGTTGAATGTGATCTTGGAGACCCTAATACAATTGTCATATTTCACTAAAATGGTGAAAAAGAAAGAAAGAAAGAAAGAAAGAAAGAAAGAAAGAAAGAAAGAAAGAAAGAAAGAAAGAAAAAATAGTTTCAGAAGAATAAGTTAGAAAGTGAAGAAGGAATCTGAGTGCCATAGTACATGCCTGTAATCCCAGGTACTGGGGGGCTGAGGCCAGAGGATCACTTGATCCAGGAGTTCCAGGTCAGCCTGGGCAACGTAGTTAGACCCTGTCTCCAAAACAAAAAAAGAAAAAAGAAAGAAGAAAGAAAGGAGAGAAGGAAGGAAGGAAGGAAGGAAGGAAGGAAGGAAGGAAGGAAGGAAGGAAGGAAGGGGAAGAGGGAGGGAGGAGAAAGCTATATATTTAACTAGTATATGTATTTAGTTAATGTTCATAAAGCACTGTTAATGCAGAACAGAATAAGGTCTGTAGATCCCATAATTATTATCGGTCTAATCATAAAGCTGGTGACAAGAAAGAATATGAGCCATGTGCCTAACTGATTTAGAAAGAAAGAAATGACTCCTAAAGGACAAAAAATAACAGCAGTTATGATTAAAGAGATTGGCTTAGAGTTTATTTTAGTTAGCTATTTATTTCTAGAAGGCCTGCTTTGTTCTTACCGGGAATAGACAGGGATTGACTACAGGACACACACACACAAACACACACAGAGGTCATAGCTACAAAAATCTACTCATAATCGAGTTCTACAGTTTGCCCTGTGGAACCCACTTACGGGAAAAAATGGCCTTTCTTATCCATGAAGTTCACATTCTGAAAATGCTATGTTTGCCTTTTTTCTTTCTTTTCTTTTATTATTTATTTATTTATTTATTTACTTATTTATTTATTTATTTAGATATAGGATCCCTCTCTGTCTCTCAGGCCAGAGTGCGGAGTGCAGTGGTGTGATCACAACTTACTACAGCCAGAAACTCCTGGGTTCAAATGATGCTCCTACCTTAGCCTTCCAAGTAACTAGGACTACAACACACACCATGATGTCCAGACAATTTTTACTTTTTTCCTAATATTTATTTCAATAGTTTTTGGAGTACAAGTGGTTTCTGGTTACATGGATTAATTGCATAGTGGTGAAGTCTGAGATATTAGTGTTCCTATCACCCAAGCAGTGTACATTGTACCCAATATGTAGTTTTTTATATCCTTCATCTTCCTCACGCCCTCTCCCTTCAGAGTCTCCAAATCCCATTAAATCATCCTGTATGCCTTTGCTTACCCATGGCTTAGCTTCTACTTGTAAATGAGAACATACAGTATTTGGTTTTCCATTCCTGAGTTACTTCACTGAGAATAATGGCCTGCAGCTTCATCCAAGTTGATGCATTATTTCACATTATTTCAATCTTTTTAATAGCTGAGTAGTAGTATTTCATAATGTGTGTATGTATGTGTGTGTATATATATATATATGTCTATATATGTGTGTGTGTATGTATATATATATATCACATTTTCTTTATCCACTTGTTTTTTGATGAGCGTTTAGGTTGGTTGTACATCTATGCAATTGTAAATTGTGCTGCTATAAACATATGTGTGCAGGTGTCTCTTTGATACAATGACTTCTTTTCCTTTGGGTAGATAGCCAGTAGTGAAATTGCTGAATTGAGTGGTAGGTCAATTTTTAGTGCTTTAGGAAATCTCCGTACTGTTTTCCATACAGGTTGTACAAATTTACATTCTCACCAGCAGTGTAAAAGTATTCCCTTTTCATCACATCCATGCCTACATCTATTGTTTTTATATCATTATCTTTTTAATAATGGCCATTCTTGCACAGGTAAGGTGGTATCTCATTGTGGTTTTAATTTGTATGTCCCTGATGACTAGTAATGTTGAGTATTATTTTTCATGTTAGTTGGTCATCTGTATATCTTCTTTTGAAAAATGTATATTCATGTCATTTGCCCTCATTTTGATGGGATTTTTTTTTCACTGATTCGAGTTCCTTGTAGATTCTGGATGTATGTCCTTTGTTGAATGCATAGTTTGAAAATACTTTCTTCCTCTCTGGGGGTTTTGTGTTTACTCTGTTAATTATTTATTTTGTTGCACAGAAGCTTTTTAGCTTAATTAATTCTCATTTATTTATATTTATTTTGTTTCATTTGCTTTTGGGGTCCTAGTCATGGATACATTTCCTAGACAATGTTCAGATGAGTTTAATCTGGGTTTTCTTCTAGAATTTTTAAAGTTTCAGCTCTTAGATTTGAGTCTTTGATCTACCTTGAAGTGGTTTTTGTATAAGGTTTATTCCAGCTTTATTCTTCTTCATGTGGCTTGCCAGTTTTCCCAGCACCATTTATTAAGTAGGGTGTCCTTTCCCCAGTTTATGTTTTTGTATGTTTTGTCAAAGATCGGTTGGCTGTAAGTATTTGGGATTTATTTATTGGCTCTCTATTCTGTTCCATTGGTTTATGTGTCTGTTTTGTGCCAGTACCATTCTGTTTTGGTTTCTGTAGCCTTGTAGCATAGTTTGGAGTGAAGTAACATGATGCCTCCAGATTTGTTCTTTTTGGTTAGTCTTGCTTTGGCTATGTGGGCTCTTTTTTTGTTTCACATGAATTTTAGAATTGTATTTTCTAATTCTGTGAAAAATGATGTTGGTATTTGGATGGGAATTGCATTGAATCTGTAGATTTATTTGGGCAGTGTGTTCATTTTCATGAGGTTAATTTTTCCAATCCATGAGCATGAGCTGTGTTTCCATTTGTTTGTGCTATGTATGACTTTTTTCAAACCGTGTGATAATCTCAATAGATGTAGAAAAAGCATTCAATAAAATTCAGCATCTTTTATTATAAAAAACCCTCAACAAACTAGGCATAGAAGGGACATACCTCAAAATAATAAAAGCTGTATATGACTAACCCACAGCAAACATCATACTGAATGAGCAAATGCTGGAAGCATTTCCCCTGAGAACTGAAACAAGACAAGGATACTCACTTTCACCACATCTATTAACATAGCACTGGAAGTCCTATCCAGAGGAATCAGGCAAGAGAAAGAAATAAAGGGCATCCAAATTGGAAAAGAGAAATTTATCCTACCCCTGTGTGCCAATAATATAATCCTATACCTAGAAAACCCTGAGTACTCCTTCAAAATACTCCAAGATTAGATAAACTAATTCACTAAAGTCTTAGGCTACAAAGTCAATCTGCACAAATCAATAGCACTGCTATACACCAAAACAACCAAGCTATAAATCAAATCAAGAACTCAATTCATTTTACAATAGCAGTAAAAAAATAAAATAAAATACCTAGCAATTTACCTAACCAAGGAAGTGAAAGATCTCTACAAGAAGAATGTTTAAACGTGTTTTGTAGAGACTGGTCATACTAGGTTGTTGCTCAGCTGGTCTAGAACTCCTAACCTTAAGTGAACCAGATCCTCTGGTCTTGGTCTCCCAAAGTCCTAGAGTTATAGACATGAGCCACCACACCCGCTCAGAAAATACTATATTTTTGATCCAATATTTGGTTGCAGATACAGAACTCCATATGGTCGGCCAACTGTATCTATGGAAAAAAAAATCTATGAATAAGTGAGCCCGTGCAGTTCCAACCCATCGTTGAAGGGTCAGCTAAATATAGTTGGACAAATAGACATCCAAATGCATAGGACTATAATTTAAATATTAAAAACTATGGAGACACAGAGAAGATGCATATATTTCTACCAAAAAAGCACAAAGGTTACCCAAATAATATGTGACAATCCATGTGCATTGGTTCTGTTTGTCTCTTGAAAACTTATCAGTGAGCTAGAAGAGTCCTAGGAATGAGATTTCATTCATTATCAGTGATTGAACAGTCAACAAGGAAAGTAAACACACAGTGGCTTCATACAGCATCTTTCTGGCATAAACATCTGATGTTTATGGTGGTGGCAATTTAGATATTTTAAAGAGGACAGAATTAGCAGAGATAAGCGATATTGAAAATTTCATATCAGTACGGTAGAGAAGGCATTTCAATAGCTTTCATTATACCTCATTCAGATATAAGAGTGTTGTGGGGCAAGATATTGTTATACAACACAATTTGAGATACTAATATGCTTGTTTACAAATAAAAATGCAGATACACGAAGTCAGAGCAAAACAAACACTATATATATATATATATAATGAAACAACCTTTCTAATATCACCTTATTTCACTATTTTCTAGAACTTTACCAGGTAGTGGCAACATAAAATTAAACAAGATAGACATGGCCCCTCCCTTCACAAAACTTACACACAATGGATGAGACAGAAGACTTAAAAAGCAATTTTAATTCATTGTATGTTATTGCATTAGAAGTGCCTTGACACACATAGACTGGGAATAATTACAACTATTACTAAAACATGTAGCAGTAAAAGAAGGCAATTATCAAAACTAACATAAATAGGACATAAGTCCCTGGGAAATTCTTCAGAAGACTAAACACTAAAAATGGGGCTTATTCTATGATTATGTTCAATTTTTTTATTTCATCCATATGCTTTATGTATATTTTAAAGCAGGAACGTCAGCAAGCCTTCCCTGGAGAGTTCTGGCTAAGCTCTATTTGCACTATCATCAGAGAGGTAATGCTGTCATGCAGATGGCCCCCTGGTCTGGGCAGCTTGATGAAAGTGCCTTTGTGTTACTAATTAACAAGCAAACAACTGTGCCAGTTGCTTTGATACATTTAAAACTTTCTGTTCTCAGACTTTTGATGAGGTGTTTATTCAGAAGCAATACCTGACTGCTTAATGGCCCCAGCATACCACTCCTAAAGGGCAGAGTTATAGTGAGATTGACAAAGATTCTTCTGTACAAAGGAAGATCATCAAGAAGCATAAGCCACACCACGTTCAGGTAGTCCACTTTAGATCTCATTGATGGAAGAATAAAGTCTATGACTATAAAGTGCAAATATTTCTTGGCAGTAACTCAATATATCTAGAGCTCACAGTTCCGTAATGAGCTGCCACACAAAGTTGTTCTTTGATTCTGGGAGTTCCCAAATCTGTAGCAGTGTTTAAAAAAGCAAGGTTTCCAGGATCTTTACTCAACTCTTAAAAAAATTAGTGGTAAAGTAGATGCTGGCACAGAGAGTAAATTAGAACATCAAATGATACCAGAATAATAAATGTTAAAGTGTATGCCAAATTATATTTAGCATGCAAAAGAAAAGATATGTTAATGAAGCCCAAAGCCCCAAACCATTTTGTGCATATAATTGTGTGAAATGTAATGGGAGGAGCAAATGTTAGTAGCTTTTAAAAAATTTTCTTGACTGAGTGTAATGTAGATAGTATCAAGGCCATGAGATAAAATAACTACCCTTTTGATTTATAAATGCATCAAATTAAAGAAAATGACATTTTTAAAAATTAAAAATGACAAATCCTCAGGCATATATTTAGAAAGGCTCTTTGCATATTAGAAAGCTAGAGTTCTTCATCAGAACTAGTGGTTATTGTGAGAAAGGAAAAAAACTATGTCAATGTCTAACCCTATAACAGATTTGAAAAGTAGCCAATTTTTTTTTAACCCTAAGGAGAATGTTTAAATTTTCTCAACCTTGGCACTATTGACATATGGACTGAATAATTCTTTCTTGCTTGAGACTCTCCTGTGTATTGTGCAATGCTTAGCAGCACTTCTGGCCTCTATTCACTAGATACGGGTAGTATTCCCCTAAGTTATAACAATCAGGAATGTCTACAGACATTGCCAACTGTGTATGAGAGCAAAATTGCTTAGAGTTGCAAAACCAGTAAAAACTACTGGTTTTAATTACAGACAAAGTACTTCAAATAGAGATAAGATGGTGCAGAATTTTTTCTGCTTGCTCCTTCCCTCCATGTACAACCATAAACTCCTTTAACGACTTAACAGAAAACCAAGGATAAGTATAGTTAGTAAGAGGAAGAAAAAGCATAGAGAGTCCAGGACTGGAGGAATGATGTAGAAGCACAACTCTTATAAAACCCTATCCAACAGAAGAAGACAACCCAAGCCCCATGCTTTCCATCTCCTGATCAAGCCACCAATGGTGGATCAGGTAAGCTCATTCTTTGCCAGGACCCAAAAATACAATAGTAACCTACAAAACTAACAAGGAGAATCATTGATCCAAATGCCATGTTGACCGTGAGAGGTCAGGGAAAGGGTTCTCATTCCACAATGGGACTTTATCTAGAGACATTGCACAATTAGGGTGCACCAGACAACAGCAATGATATCCTGCTACAGCAAGGCACCTGGGCAGTATTAGAGTGAAGATACTAGGAGATAGAATATGTAAACTTGAGGACAGATGAATAGAATTTACCCAACCTGAACAAATGAGAGAAAATAGACTAAAATCAAACAAACAGAAAGCACAGGCCTCAGGGACCCCTGGACAGTAACAAAATATCCATCATTATTATCATCAGAATTCTAGAAGGAGAGGAGAGAGTGGAGCTGAACATATGCAAAGAAATAACAACTGAAACTTCCCAAATTTGTTGAAAGGCATAAGCCCACATATTCAAGAAGCTGAGCAAACTCTAACTGCATAAATTCATAGAAATCTATACAAAGACACATCATAATCATACTATGGAAGACAAAAAATTATGGAATAATCTTGAAAGAAGTCAGGGAAAAATTACTTATAAAGGGATAGCTATTCAAATAATAGCAGATTTCTCATCTGAAATGAAGGAGGCCATAAGGGTGTGCCACAACATCTCTCAAGTCATGAAAGAACTGTCAACAACTAATTTGATACCTGGGAAACAATTCTTTAGAAATGAATGGAACATAATGGCATTCTCAGAAGGTAGAAAACTGACAAAATAATTTCTCACTAGCAGATCTAACCTTTAGGAAAGGCTAAAAGAAGTTCTCACAGAAACAAAATGAAAATTTTAAAAAAATTTGAAGCATCAAAAAAGAAAAACAGAAAGAGTAGAATTATTGGTAAATATAATAAACTAGTGATAAATTATTGCTTAAAACATAGAGGGGTGGACACATTATTTTAAAGCATAATGTAGTTCAAATTTAGAGAATGAGATTGTGTCAGAACGAAGAAATGCCTCTTTGTAAATCCTACAAGATATAGCTTGATCTCTTTGGAAGAGAAATTAGTTATTTTTATAAAATTGAATCACCAAAAAAGAGATCACTGGGTTTCTTATTTCCAGGAAGAGCTAAATGAGTAAGATTTTGACCAAAGAAATCTTCACTGAAATTTCAAAGCATTAACCATGATTGAGAGATTGGAAATAAAGACATCTGTGACCAACACATTCTGGCACAGACTGGATAGGGAAATGAGGTAAACAAGTCAACAATATTTGGCTCAAGGATAGTATAATAATGATGACAATGACATCTGTGTTTTGCATTTTATGCTCCAGAGACTTTGTAATTGTTGTCTTTATCTCTCAAAAAAGTATTTTATTTCTGAGCCAATCCTGGCTCCTCAGACTCTCTCCCACTTTCTGGTATCACAGCAGGGCTCTTGTATTACGTTACCTTGGGCTCAGGTTAGCCAATGGGAAGCACTGATGTTGCTTTATGGGGAAGGGGGAAAGAAACTAGGTTAACCTTTTCTCTCTCTTTATCTTAGGTGGTTTCTCCAGCAGGCTCTGCCCTTGTAACTCCTCTTGATTGTGGCTACCTTTGTGCAGCTTTTCATGCTACCAGGTTATTTTGGATGACTTTGGACAGTGGGCTCCCCCTTTTTTATAATCTTTGAGCCTGAGGCAGTAGTGGTTTTTTGCTGTTGCTGTTCTGCTGTTCTCTGGGTTACCATTCTGTCCCTTGATTGACTCTCAGACGCTGAGTTACCAACTTTTGACCTCTGACAGTCAGATGCTCTTTCTTTCACTTATGAAACTAATTCTCCAAATTAAATTCCCTAGATTGTAGACACTTACATTGTTTTTTGTTTTCCTAATTAAACCCTGACAGTTACACTTTATTTTTTTTTTTTTTTTTTTTTTTTGAGGCGGAGTCTCGCTCTGTCGCCCGGACTGGAGTGCAGTGGCCGGATCTCAGCTCACTGCAAGCTCCGCCTCCGGGTTTACGCCATTCTCCTGCCTCAGCCTCCCGAGTAGCTGGGACGACAGGCGCCCGCCACCTCGCCCGGCTAGTTTTTGTATTTTTAGTAGAGACGGGGTTTCACCGTGTTAGCCAGGATGGTCTCGATCTCCTGACCTCGTGATCCGCCCGTCTCGGCCTCCCAAAGTGCTGGGATTACAGGCTTGAGCCACCGCGCCCGGCGACAGTTACACTTTAAAATAAAAAAATCAGAAGCTGAATGAATCTCTAGAGGTCATCAGGTTCAATTCACCTGTATTTTCCACAACACAAATGATTATTTTTCTTATTTTTCTTTTGACATATATTCAAATAAAAGTTGAAATGAGTAAGCATATTTGTTAAAGTAAGAAAATGTAAGACAGCATGACCTAGTATACCAAGACTTACTATTCCCATACTAGGATAAAGTTGACTGTCAAAACCCAAATTCAAATGCCTTGTCTGAATGAACTCATTCTATGCCAGGGCTGATGAATTCTGATGCCTGGAATGTCCACATCAAATCATCTCTATGGATTTTAGTAACTGTTTTTAATCACTCAAAGACCATCTCATACCCACATCTCACATCATGTGACTTCCACAAGAACAACATAGATCCTTTGTTATTATGACTCAACTGATAAATAACTAAAATGTATACTGGCTTCTTTTTATAGTATTAATTTACTGAGTAGATGAACTAAAACATTGGAGTTTTAAAATATTCATTCCTAAATGAGCTACTTTGGCAGCTTTGAAAAAAATAAACACATGAAAAAAGAATTTAAGAGCACACTGACCTACACCAAACCACATAATGGGGACATTCTACTTTGTACTGGGACAGAGAGCTGATAAAACCGATACTAAGGTGCTAACATAAGATCAGTCGGACTGTAGGTTTGTGAAAAGGTCTTAGTGAATAAAATACACTTAGAAAAATAAGAAAAATAACAAAAATGAGCTATAATTTTCTTAAAGATAGCATCTTCATATTAAGATGATCAAGATGACTGGTACATCACAGATAGCAGGATAGCTTTTGATATCTTTATCAGGCTACCCGTCTCCGTGTTCCAGACTTCTGGGATCAGGAAAAAAAAAAAAAAAAGAAAGAAAAGAAAAGAGAAGTAATGACAACTGTAACCAGGAATAGGTGGATTCTGTTGGTAAATTCTTCAGTGAGCTTTACTTTCCCTCACCTCACATCTTCTTAGAGACTTCTAATTACTCTTTATTGCTGTCTCTCATCCCCTCTCTTCTGTGTTGCAAATGCTAGTTCCATTTTGTCAGCATTTAACTGTTTGACTCCTCATTTTGAAAAACTCCCAAACCCTTCCTTGAACACATATTCCCATATGGTGACTAGCTACTGCCCTAGTTTTGTTCTTCCTGTCACAGGCAAATTTTATTAAAAACATTTGTTTCAAACACCATCGCCATTTCCTCAACTTCTGTTCACTCTACAATTGGCTACAGTCTAGGTTCTTTCACTCTACTTTAATTAAACTGGATGTGGAAAATTATAATTATCTCTTTATTGCTACATTTATTAAATATTCAAGTGTCTTTACCTTACTTAAACTTTGGAAGCATTAGGTGCTGCTGACCCATCTCTAAATCCTGAAATGCTTTTGCCTTTGGTTTTCATTACATAATAATCTTCTTCTTCCTCTATCCTCTTCCTCTATTCCTCCTCTCTCTCTCTCTCTCTCTCTCTCTCTGTCTGTCTTTGGACATTTCTACTTAGATTTCTTTCACATACTCTTTACTTCTACCTATTATGCAATTCCTGATGTTACTCCAGGGTCAACACAAGATTTTTTTTTCCACTTCTCTGGGTAACATACCCAGTTATTATCTGCTAGTTTAGGATTATTATATACAAACTAACTCATTTTCCACATTACCCTTCTCTCAAACAAAACCTCTCAGCTCCTGTATTTCTTACCTTCTACCACCTCACGCATTGCTTACAAAAATCACATGGATTCAACTACCCAAACCAGAAACCTGCACATAATATTTGACTCCTATTTTTCTTTCTCTCTTCAGTTACTAAGTCTCTTTGTATGAACTTTGATTTTCTGGAAATAGGATTCCCTATTCTCTCCAATCCATCATCCTAGTTCAAGAACTGAATAAAACATAATTTTATGTATGAAAATCATTATCAATGCCATCTGTTCAGTGAAGCAAATCATGGGGGCCAATACTTCTTAAAGCAATTTGTACCTAAGATGGTCTTTCAAAGTTCTGTCATTCTTCATTTATCCAGGGTATTTGGTCTCTAGTTCTCCCTCAGAAATATCTTACACAAACTTCCCCCCAAATCTTATCTTGTTTACTGAAATTCAGTATAATCAAGCTTAACCCAGCTGAGCATCTCTTGGCACACAAACTGAAGGGAGAGCAGGTGTTACCAAGTGCAACTCAAGCCAATGGGAACCAAAGCCAATGGCTCATCCTGAAATGGAAATCACAGCCTGTCTACAGAATGAACTCTAGTGAAGAGAGCATTAGAGTTACCTCTATCCATCGTTTGGTAATGGGGTTTTCTTTTTCTCCCTTCAGTCCCTCATTGCAGTTCTGTGTTCCATCTCTAAGTCATTTTCACCAATGACCTTAAGATCCTTCTATTCCATGTCCCAAAACTCTCATTTCTCTTTGTGGTTCACAAATATAACATTTCGTGGATCTACTGCATAGACTTTGGATAACCTTTATTTGTATCACAAATGTGCTTGACATCCCAAACTTTGATTATTGCCTTAAAATATTAAATATTTCCCAGCATATGAATCAAACCTTTTTTTGCTAAAGCTTTTTTTTTTTTTTTAAGCAAAATGCTGTTTTCGTAGATGTACTACCCTTTGTTTTTATGTTGAACTGTCTCATCTTCTAGGCTACATCCCAGTGCCCTATTCTTTTACTCTGTCCTATCTGCAGACAAGTTAAAAAGAAATTGTCTTCACTCTATCACTGAAACCTTTCTTGCTGACTTCCAGGTATCAAGGTCTACATGGCAGAACTGATCCTTCAGGATTAATGTGACTGATTTGCTAGGTTGTATACTGGATACTGACCTTAATGGGGAACATTGCATTCCATAATTGCATTTTCTAAGCACCACTTCCATCGTGGTAAGTAATATAAATCCCAACTAATAGGAAAATGAGGGATAAATGTACCAATTTCCCAATACAGTACTTTACCAAGTTAAGTTTGAACACTGGATGATACTATACTCACCTTATGTCTGTTTCAAAGAAATAATGCTCATAAGATATTTGTCCTCTAAAATGATAGCTTTTGATCTACTGACAGAGAGAATTAAAATCGGATTAAAGTTGGCTATTTAAACTCTGCTAAAATTCTTATTGGTATTGATTTCTCCATCTTTAAGGTTTGAGGTCACCAATATATTTTAAATTGTGTTTTTTACAGAAAAATATTAGATACTACTATTTTTCTAAGAATGAGTATTGTAAAAATAAACAAGTATTATACAAATATTTTAAAAAATACTTTAAAATATAATTCAGAAACAAAACTATAGAAAGTTTAGTTTCCATATCTAACTTCCTAATAACACAAAGAATAAAAGTGTTAAAATCAAGCTTATTTGTTGAGTTTATTTACTCTCAGAATGCTTGGTGCTCTAGTCTAAATGTCTATGTCATCCCACAATTCTTATCTTAATCCTTAAGGCCCAATATGATGGAACACGGAAGTGGGGAATTTGGGAGGTGATTAGTTAATGAGAATGCCACTTTCATGAATGAAATTCATGTCCTTTTAAAAAGACCACAGAGAGTGCCCTTGCTCCTTCCACCCTGTGAGGAATGAGCCATCTATGAGGAAGTGGGCCCTCACTAGATACCATATTTGTTAGCACCTTGATCTTGAACTTCACAGCTTCCAAAACTGTGAGAAATACATTTTTGTTGTTTATAGGCAACCCAGCCTACAATAGTTTGTTACAGCACCCCAAACAAAGACATTTATTTTGCTATGAAAAACAACAACAAAAAAAACTACCAAAACCAAAATATTTTGTCATTTTGCTTTGTGAACTCCATTTATTTATGTCTAATAGGTCATCACTTTGGATCCATTGGGCTTAATTCAGTTTTCTCTGTAATAAGGGGCCAAGAAGTATTAAGAACATCACTTCAAAATAAATGCCTAAAATAAATTTGAAAACTTAGTTTAAAAATCATTGTAAGTGCAGTCACATTTGCATGGAAATAATCTATGTTTAGAACTTGTGTTATATTCAATGTCCTATCTATAGAAAGACTATACATCTGCAACCTCTTCAATTAAAGCATCCCCTGTGTATTAATTACCTAGGGCTGCCATAATGATTTATCATAAACCAGGTGTCTGAAATCATCATAAATTTATTCTGTCACAGTTTAGGAGGCCAAAAGTCTGAAATCATGGAGTCATTGGGTTGTGTTCTTTGTTTAGAGACTCTGAAGGAGAAACTATCCTATGCCTTTCTCCTATGTTCTGTTCACTGCTGGCAATCTTTGGTGTTCCTTGGCTTGTAGTCGCATCACTACACTGTCTGCCCCTGTTTTCCCATAGCCTCCTTCTCTTCATGTTTATATCTGTGTGTCTTCATATAGCCTATTTATAAGAATGTTAGTCATTGAATTTAGGGGCTACCCTAATCCAATATGACCTCACCTTAGCTAATTATATCTGGAAAAGCCCTATTTTCAAATAAGGTCACATATTCTGATATGCCAGGTGGGCATAAATTTTGGACAGATACTATTTAACCCAGGACTTTATGTTACTTTCTTTGCTCAATAAAATGAGAGCAAAAAATGTCCTGTGTGATTTAAGGCTTAAGTTTTAAGAGTTAACACTTTGTTTACCATGCTCTCCCTTTTTCTTGACTCTGCTAATGGGTTAAAATAGAATCTCTATTAGCCTGAAAAAGAGCCCCTGTGGTGACACATTCCGTAACACATCTCATGAACAAGAAGACATACACAACACTGTTTCAAGACACTAAGATTTGCAAGTTGCTCTTTTCCACAGAATAATCAGACCAATCATGACTGTTAGAAAAATGAGTACTGGATCGGGGTGCTCGTTAACAGACAACCTAAATAAAATATGTGACTCTGGGTTTGAGGTAAGTATATGGTAGCAAGAAAATTCTTATTAGAGGCTGGAAGAATAGTAACATATGTCATGCAGTTGTGAAAATATTTAGAAAAAATATTGTCTATGATATCTTAAGAAGGAGATAGTGTACCTAATAAGCTTTATCTTTAAAAGGTTTTAAAACAGCGTTAGTTTATTTTGTTGTTGGTTAAACTTGCCAGGATAATGTAAGAGAGATGAGCTCAGAAAAGAACAGGCTATTTTGCAAGCAGACTTTAAAGGAAGTAGAGATAACACAGAGTTGGATGGTTTTCTGCACTGGAAGTTTAGGTGGTACTCATCTGCACTTATAATATACAAAACTAACAAAGCAGTTAAATAATATTTTTTTAAAAGCCACATAAAATGCTGGTTTAAGGGTCAATATCAGGATATAGTTATGTCTCCCATTTTAAAACCTTTTAATGGCTGCATGTACCCAGAAAATTATTTCAGTTGGAAAAATATGGTTTAGGGAAAAGAGAAAAAAAAAGGCATTTCTTTTTTGTGGAAGTCTGGTAGGCTTAAGTTACCCCAATTAAATCCAGCTATACTCTTAATATTTCTTGATCTCTCATTTCTCAGTTCAGAAATAGTTTTTAGCGTGCCTATTGTCAAGAGTCTCACTGAAATCAAATAGATGAAAAAGTAATTAACAGACAATTTGTCCATATAATCTCTCAAAAAGAGAGATTTTAGTTTTACAGATTTTTAATCTCTGTTTGAGAAATTATACAGACAAGCCAACCATAGACTTAGACTATTATAATAGTTTGTTAGAGACTTAAAAATTGGGACCTCAAAATTCTATGGATTTTTAAGCAGGCAGACATGTCAGCTGCAAAGAAGCTCATATAGTACCAATAAAATATTTCACCCTCTTATTGGCAAAATCAAATTATCCTAAGAAATGATCAATCAACTGTAACTATAAATAAATTTATTTGTAAATAAAAATGTATTATTTTTAAATAAAACAATGCATTATATTGTCTGGTAGTTGTCGGTAATGATTGATTATCTCCAATCTATGAAACATAAGAATAGTTATATATACTTTCTTCTACTTAGGTTTTCCCTTAACTGGAGAAGCAGTAAGCTGATCTTGCCAGAATTCAAGTATTTTATATTTTGGAATTGCTCTCTACACAATATAGTGCAGTATGGTAAAAGTTTAAAATATTTTTCAAAATGCAAACTTAGGGGAAATTTAAAAAGAATCTTTCAATGTTTAATAACTGAAGATTAAAACAATGATTTCTGGTTTTCTTTTCCCACTAAGGCATTGCTTCTCTTCAAAGAATGTTCTTTTTTTTTTTTTTTTTTTTTTTTTTGAGACGGAGTCTTGCTCTGCCACCCAGGCTGGAGTGCAGTGGCCGGATCTCAGCTCACTGCAAGCTCCACCTCCCGGGTTCACGCCATTCTCCTGTCTCAGCCTCCCGAGTAGCTGGGACTACAGGCGCCCGCCTCATCGCCCGGCTAGTTCAAAGAATGTTCTAATTTTAGCAGCAGGTATATCACAATATTAGAGGTAGGAAAATTACATAAATATGCCCACAATGCAAACCTGAATATGTTGCTTCACATTGCTGAGACTCACTGAATCAGGCTGTGAACTGACTCTTCCTCACAACAGTAGGTATAGTAAGAAAATGGAAGACAATAGAGAGGAACAAAAAACAAGATTTTTTGTGTGACATTGTTTATAAAACCAGGTTAATTTGGTCTTAGAACAATGTATACTTTTGATGCAGTGTTAGCTACTTGCAGAGGAAAACAATTCTGTAATAAAAGTAGAAATCAATGAAATGAGTATGCTTTAAAGAAAAAAAAAAGTATGGTTTTAGATTTAAATTTAAAAATCCATTCATACTGCATTTTGAATGTTCAGAATAGAAGCTAAATGCTAAATGTAAGTATATGTTTTCTCATCAAAACAATGGTATAAAATCCATCAGCATTAAATGGGTACGTTGGTGCAAAGGTTCACACTGCTGCAAAACTAATAATTTTGAAGAGCCCCTTTTGATATTATTTTAAGCTAGAATCTGTGATAAGATTAAGTCAATTATGAGTAGCTTATCTAAAAATGAATTGCTTAGCTGTAGACATGGAATTGCACTTCAAAAGCATGTTCAAGAGTTTAAAATAAGCTGAAAATGGATGAGGAAAAAACAGTACAAATGACAAGTGTCTGTAGAACTGAAGAGAAATGTAGAATATGCTTAAAATTTCCTAAATCTTAAAAGATATGCATGTTGTGTTTTGCCTACAAAAAATGAATATTTTAACATAGCTAAAGTTAAAATTACATGTTATTAACATCAGCACCCTCCTTAATGTAGTTAGATTCTCTAACTCAAAACTGAGGAATGTTGAAGACAACAATGTGCAAAGAGAGAGAGTATTTCAAGCAAAATGACAGGTGTGCAAAGGTCCAGAAGAGAGGAAGAATACTTTGCACCTGCATAACAAAAATAATTGTTTTAAGAAGAAATACTGAAGTGGGAGATCAAGAGACTAAGCTAATGAGGAATATAGGAGCTGGATATTAAGGTGTTTATAAGCCAAGTTAAGGATGTTAGAACTTTATTCTTAGAGCAACAGGGAGTCATTGGTGGTCTTGAACCAGGAAAGCATAGAATCATATGTACAGTTTATAAAAATCACTACAAATATATTGTATTCTTCTGAGAAGATTGGGAAGATGAGGATCAAATCTCATGGCAGAAATATCAACCGTGAGGTTGTTTTGGAAATCCAGATGGACATAACCATTATCTAAATAAGGAGAGTGCCAGTGGGAATTGAGGAATGTGACTAGACTTGCGAGACATTTTCAAAATAGAAGTTTTACAATTTGGTAACTGTTAAAGAGAATGTGACTGTACAGAGAGTATCAGAGGAAATAAAATAAAAAATAAGAAGAAATCTATTTAGACAACAACGTGTAGTAGCAATCTGAAATCTTTTGGGACAAGTATATGCAGTGATTTTGGGCAAAAAGAAAGAAGAGTCATAAGAGGGAGAACTGATTTCAGGATTGTACATAGTGAGTTTCAGTGAATATGTCCTAATGAACAGCTGAATATGTGGATTTGAAGCTCAAAGGAGAGATATTTGTAAAACAGAGCTGGAAGAAAAGAATTGATCAAGGAAACAATCAGAGATTAATGCAGTAACTACAATGATTCGTAGGAAGGAGAAGTAGTGATGAGGATATGGGTGAGAGGAAAGAATGAAGATATATTAATGAGATAAAATACACAGGATTCATTGGTGAAAGGAAAATTTCTAGTAGAAAGTATGGAAATGCTATGTTTTATCTTGGGAGAAACTTGAACATATGTGCATGTTAAGAGAAAAGAACCTGTGAAAATGGACAGATGAAAAATAAATCTGAATTTGATCCATAGAATTAAAGGGATCAGATCCAGAAAATGGATTTGTTTCAAGGAATGATTATGAACTAATAAAGTATCCTTGATACCAAAACAATTCTTGGACTAAGACACCTCCAAGATTTGCTGACTATATATATCAAAGATCGCACGTACCCTCAAGAACATGGTATCTTCATGTGTAGAATCAAGAGCTGTCCCATTTTTCTCTTTGGCAGCATCACTTCATAGCAGAGGTGAAGGCTGATATTGGATTGCATGAGTTGGAAAACATTTACAACATGGGAAATTGCTTAAATAATAGAAATACGTATAGAAATCTTTCTAATAGCTTTTCTAACAGCTGGGCTACAAGTGTTTCATTACATGTTGCTGGACACTAGCAGGTTTCACACAATTAACAGAGTTGAACTGGACTTGGTACTCACTGCTTTAGCCAGATAATTTAAAGAGACCACCAAGAAGTGAAACAAAAATTCCAGTTTTCAAACATTCCTGCAAAAAGAAAAAAGGAGAATGCATAGGTGAAAATTCAGATATATTTGAAGATAAAAAATTTAAAAGTGAGAAAGACAGATGAGATCTGATCTTGTCTAATTTCTCTGTTAAGGTAAAAGGTAAGGTTAATTGCTGAGAATGAAGGTGGCATGGAGGGGTTAAAGGATTTAAATAGAATGGTGAATTCTTAAAATATCTCATTTGGGGCAAAAAGCGTTGTTAGGTAAACGGATCAAGAGCAATGTTGAAGACCTCATAGTAATTCTGCAATATACTTAATCAGAAGTACAGGGACAGGTATGGTGGCTCACGTCTGTAATTCCAGCACTTTGAAAGGAAAAGGTGGGCAGATCACTCGAGGTTAGGAGTTCAAGACCAGCCTGGCAAAATGGTAAAAGTCCATCTCTACTAAAACTACAAAAGTTAGTCAGATGTGGTGGCACACGCCTATAATCTCAGCTACTCAGTAGTCTGAGGCTGGAGAGCACTTGAACCTGGGAGGTGCAGTTTGCAGTGAGCCACTATCGTGCCACTGCACTCCAGCCTGGGTGACAGAGCAAGACTCTGTCTCAAAAATAAAATAAAATAAAAGCAGAAGAAAAAAACTGTACTAGTTGGTGGAGGTGGCAGAAGACTGTAAATCACAAAATGCTAAGGAGTTCAGATTTAGCTGTAATTCAGTAAATGAATGTAGTTTGTTGCAGTTCTGATTGGCATTTTAGTCAAGTTGCTGTTTGCTAATACAGTATTTATTAAGGTCAATGATCATTCACAAGTTTGTTCAGAGATAACAGCCCATGAAAGATGATTAGGTAGAAAAAACACAAGTTTTTCTTTCTTTTCTTTTTCTTCCTTCTGCTCCCTCCTCTTATCTTTTGTCATTTTTTTCTTCATGTCCATTTTTAGCAAGCATATATGTTTCTTTCTCTTATAGACCCTGCTTTTATTATATTTCAATTTTACATATTTGCCTTTTAAAAAGTTGAATACAATTTTCAGGCTGCAAGGAAAAGCAATTATTTTCTACCCTTCCCACTTTACCCCAAATCTCTGAACTGATAATCAACTTCTTCAGTTGTTTGAACCATTGCTTGTAGTATTTTTCCATTTAAGCTTTAGGTACAACTTTGTACTCTTTATAGGGCAGTTGAAGATTTAGCCTTCTTGTGCTTAATGACTCTTAAGTACATTAAGTACATTAAGTACATTGCTCCCTTTCCTTACAACATAATCGTATGGTAATATTGGTCCCATCAACCTTTATTTGAGATTTATAATATGTTGACTATGGAAATACTATTCAGAAGGGAGACAAGTGGGGTGTCATGTTTTTCTTCCCCTTCTTATGTAATTTATTATTTTCAATAGAGTTAATAATTGTCCAGATACTTCTTTGGTTAAATTATGTTTATATTCTAATACAAATTCAGGACAAAATTCTCTGATAGAATTGTATGTCTTCTTTCTATATGATGAAAGTTATCTACAAATTTACTAGGTCCATTTCTGTTCTTTTTCTTCTTGAATTTTAAATACGTTATGAGTTTAGTGATTGTTTTCCCACATTCATACATTGAAGTTCTACCCCCAATGTGATGCTATTTGAAGTGGGGTCTTTGGGAGGTACTTAGGTTTAGATTAGAGGATGGGATGGTCATGACAGGATTATTAATCTTATTAGAAGAGCAAGACAGACAGAGATCTCTCTTTCCATGTGCATGCACCAAGGGAAGCCCATGCGAACACACTGCAGGAAGGTGGCTGCCAGGTGCAGGCTCTCACCACGAACCAACAGCATCCCAATCGCGAACTTCCCAGCCTCCAGAACTGTAAGAAACAAATATCTATTATTTAGGCAGCACAGTCTATGGTATTTTGTTATGGCAACCTGAGCTGACTAAGATACCATCTTTCCTTCCAATGTATTTTGATGTTCTCAACCTCTGATAGCTCTTCAGGATTTCTTGTATGATCAGCTTGGAGATTCTATTCACCACTTTCCTGTTACATAATGCTACTTTTGGATCCTATCTCTTACACCTTTTAAAACAAAATCTATAGTTGTGTCAAAGCAAACATTTAAGTGTACAAATTTAAACAGGCAAGAAATAATTAATTAAAGACTTGTAATAATTAATTTTTCATAATTAATTAAAGCCTCTTGTAATATGGGAATAAGGGCACAACACAATCTGAGCTTCTATCTACTTAAGCAAAGGGCTTGGGTGTTCTTAAAAACTGGAGTGAGTGGATCACAGGCCATCTGTGCTTGTTAATTGGATTTATTCAAATGAAAATAAACTCCTCATATTTTATGACAGGAGATGGGTTTACAACTTGGAGGAAGGCACCTGCTAAATTTAGTCTCTTATCCTTCCAAGAAAACTAGGATATAGGGGGTCTCTCTTCCTTGGTAATTACACTTCAAAGGAATGGCTCCTGGGTCCTTGAAAAAGAGATTCCTGGGCTGTAAAACTGCCAAATCATTTTAGAAAATTTACACCTCAAAGGGGCAGAGAAAGAATTTACAATGACAACTTTTCTAAAGTAAATAACAGAAGAGAGATCAGGAATCTAGAGTAAGGAAGATTGTCTTAAGGTTAGTGTAGCCAAGGGGATTGTTAAGGTTTTCTTGGTCAGTGAGGTACTTTTCTGGTCTTTTGAAACGTTTTTTGGAACATTACATATCTCACCCTTGAATGACAGTTTGTACTGACGTATAATTCTAGGTTGAAAGTCATTTTTCCTCATTAATTAACAAGGCATTGTTCCATTGTCTTCAACTGCAATACTGTTAAAAAAAGTCATATGTTATTCTCATTTTAAATCCTTTTCTTCCCTGTAACATTATAGTCTTATTTTACCTTCTATACTTCTGAAGTTCTACTAAAAATATGTTTTCGTGTAGATCTCCTTTAATTTATTGTGCTAGGTACCCAGTGTGGCTTTTAAAATGTACATCTATCTTATTCTTCAGTTCAAGGAAATACCCTTATTTAATCTCTTTGATGATTCCTCCCATACTTATTTTTGTTCTTGTCAACTTCTGTATTAGTTGAATGTTAAAACTTATGAATTGATTTTTTTTTAGTCTGTTTTCTTTCTATGTATCCATCTCACTTTCACTGTTATTTTTCTAACGTTCTGAAACATATCCCCAAGTCTGTCTTCCATTT
Source organism: Piliocolobus tephrosceles (assembly GCF_002776525.5). Taxonomy (NCBI): domain Eukaryota; kingdom Metazoa; phylum Chordata; class Mammalia; order Primates; family Cercopithecidae; genus Piliocolobus; species Piliocolobus tephrosceles. The sequence goes on along the minus strand of NC_045455.1, from coordinate 62,792,797 downwards.
TTCTCTAGATCTGTTGTAGTGGTGGTGGTGGTGGTGATGGTGGTGATGGTTGTTTCTGAATTTTTGCCCCTCTCTTATAATTTCCAGGAGTTCTTTCTTGTCGTTTAAATTTCCTTTTCTGTAGTGCTTTTGACATTTTTATCTTTTTGGTAACAGTTGTATATAGTCATCTCTTGGTTCTCTAAAGATCAATAGGCATTTTGACGTTCAGCTATTCCTTACACATTCCCTGCTTCCTTGAAATTGCTCTCTGTTTATCTGTTTGGTCTCACACTTTTCCTTTTGTTGGACTCTTTTTTCATATAACTGGCTTTCCTCAAATCTATGCTGATTATTATGTGCCATTTGTATCTAAGTGGAAGGTACTGAAAAGATGATTTGAGCAGTTGGTGCATAAACAAGGTTTATCTACTAACAGTCCTCAATGTAGTGTGATAACAGAGACTTAGTCTTATTAGGCCTTTTCCTAAATGTAGGAATCTATAAATTCTTTCTCTTAGACTCTCCAATACCCTTGGTTGGGGCAGTGGGTTAAAAGTCAATATAGAGACCTCTGCCTTAATTTGCTATATTGAGAAATAATGGTTTGGCTGTTTTCCCATCCAAATCTCATCTTGAATTGTAGCTCCCGTAATTTCCTCATGTTTTGGTAGGGACCAAGTGGAAGACAATTGAATCATGGGGGCAGTTCCCCCATACTGTTCTTGTGGTAGTGAGTAAGTCTCATGAGATCTGATGGTTTTTATGAGGGGAAACCCCTTTTGCTTGGCTCTCATTCTCTTCTCTTGTCTGCTGCCATGTGAGACGTGCCTTTTGCCTTCTGCCATGATTGTGAGGCCTTCACAGCTGCATGGAAACGTAAGTCCATTAAGCTTCTTTGGTAAATTGCCCAGTCTCGGGTATATCTTCATCACCAGCATGAAAACAGACTAATACAAAAACTTAGCCTCCCTTTTACTATCAACTTAGTCCTGATATCCCAGTACAGAGTCTTTCCAATTAAATATCTCCAGATGAATAACCTCCTATTTTCCTCATTATTAGATTGAGGAAATTGCCTAGATACAAAGGTTCCCGGCTTTTAGAGAACAAACTGCTTCTTCTAAAGACTTTCATTTAGAGCCAGCTATTAGTCAAATCCCTGAGCCTTTCCCAGGTCAGATTCTTGTTGGCTCTCAATGTTCTTGAGGGTATCATCTTTTTCATATGTGATAAATCATGTCAGGTAGCCCTTGTTTGTCAGCTCACCATTTTCCAAAGTAGGTTGCCATATATATATGTACTATTTTTCTCCTTTTTTAAAATATTGATGGATTTATATGTTTTAAAATTCTTAACCGTTTCTTGTAAATTTGAAGAACATTGTATATAAGCACACATATTCAATTGATGATGTTTGAATTCAAAGTAACATAAATTGTGTAACTCATTTGAAAAGCATTTCCCATTTGAATTGTCATGTTAAAATAGGTTGTGAACTTAAATATCTACCACAAGTCTTTATTTCAAACGTATTGATTTGTTTTGGAATTATTCAGTTTGGATGAATAGGATACAATTGTAAGAAATTTATTCACACAAACACATACACAAAAACCAAACTCTGTAAAATATTTGAGTGACTGTGGCCTGAGGAAGAGTCTCAGGAGGGCCTGAGTGCATGCCCAAATCATTCAGTGATATGGTTTGACTGTGTCCCCAACCAAATCTCATCTTGAATTTTAATAAACTCCATGTGTTGTGGGAGGGACCTGGTGTGAGGTGATTGAATCACAGGGGCAGGTTTTTCCCATGCTGTTCTCGTGGTAGTGAATAAGTCTCACAAGATCTGGTGATTTAATAGAAGGGCAGTCCCCTTGCACATACTGTCTTGCCTGCTGCCATGTAAGATGTGTCTTTCTTCCCTTTTACCTTCCCCCATGATTGTGAGGCCTCCGCAGCCATGTGGAACAGTGAGCCAATTAAACCTCTTTCTTTATAAATTACCCAGTCTCCAGTATGTCTTTATTAAGAGCATGAGAACAGACTAATACAGTCAGGTTATAATTTAGTTTTACACATTTTCAGGAACCGGAAGTTACAGACACAGACATAAATCAATTCATGTAAGGTATACATTGATTCAGCCCAGAAAGGTGGGGAGGAAGGTTAGATAAGGTGGTCATAGCCTCTCTTAAAGGGGAATAAACTTGCCAAATAGATGGACTGGACAAACGATCCAACAGTGCACAGAACACATCCTGGGTTTGTGGTTAGAATATCCTGCAGCAAGGAGGTAAGAGAACAGAAGGAAAAATCCCCAAATTCACACAAGTGCAGAAACACCTTATTTATGTCCTTGGGCTGAATTATGCTCATTGTAATAGTAACAAACACTCCTGGGTGGAGATTTAAGATGCTAGTGAACATGCAATATATGCACTAACATGTACAACCACTAGACATGCAGGCTTGGGAAACCACTCACAATGTGCTTAATGGTAACACACCTTCCCACTCCTTTATGAATAAATAATCATGTAAATCTCCTATAAAGGGAAGTGCCTCAGTGCCAAGTGGCACTGTCTCATTCTTGAACAGTCCCTTCTGACCCAGCTATCAGAGTGTACTTTCGCTTTGCAATAATGAATTTATTTACCTACTTTCACTTTGGACTTGACCTCAAATTATTTTGTGCAGCGAAGTCAAGAACCTGAACCAGCCCACCAACATCAATGGGACATCTCAAAGTTGGGGGTGGTATTTACAGGTCATAGGTCATTCAAATATTTTCTTATTGACAATGGTTGGAAGAGTTAAACTAAAGACTTGAAGTTAGTAGAAGAAAATGCTTGGGTTAAGGGGGGTTATGAAAGCCACAGTTCTTGTTATGCAGATGAGTACTTCAGGTAGCAGGCCTTAGAGAGAATAGACTGTAAATGTCTTTTTTTTAGACCTGAAAAGGTGTCAGACTATTATTTAATGTCTTCCAGATGTGGGAAAGGCCTAGTGCCTTAATGGAGATTCTCTACAGGTACGAAAATTCCCCTACAAAATAGTTTCTCAGGGTCATTCTGAAATATGTCAAAAACTATATTTAGGGGTAAAATATTTAGATTTCCATCAGGGAGACCTATTGGTCATGTGAGGCCATACCAGAGTCAGGTTGGACTTTGATATCTTATTGCCAAAGAGTCTGTTTTGTCAGTCTTATGGTCTCTGTGTTAATGTCAATGCAGTTGTGCCTAAACTCTAAGAAGGAGTGGTATAGCAAGGCATATCTGACCTCCCTTCCTGGCACAGTAGGGAATTCAGATGTTCAGGTTTCCCTTGGCCCGGAGACAGTTGGGGGAGCCTAGGTTGATTTTTGTTTGTTTGTTTGTTTGTTTGTTTGTTTGTTTTGGTTTACAATGCACACAGACAGAAAGACACACACACACACACACACACACACACGTGTTTAAAGTAGAGGAGAAATTGGAACATTCCCACTCCCACTGTGTGTGTGCGTGTTTGTGCAGAGGGATTTAGAAATATAAGTGAAAGGCCGGGCGCGGTGGCTCAAGCCTGTAATCCCAGCACTTTGGGAGGCCGAGACGGGCAGATCACGAGGTCAGGAGATCGAGACCATCCTTGCTAACACGGTGAAACCCCGTCTCTACTAAAAATACAAAAAATTAGCCGGGCGAGGTGGCCGGCGCCTGTGGTCCCAGCTACTCGGGAGGCTGAGGCAGGAGAATGGCGTGAACCCGGGAGGCGGAGGTTGCAGTGAGCTGAGGTCCAGCCAGTGCACTCCAGCCTGGGCAACAGAGCAAGACTCCGTCTCAAAACACACAAAAAAAAAAAAAAAAAAAAAAAAAAAAAAAAAAAAAAATAGAAATATAAGGGAAAAAAGGGAACCCTCCCAAAGAAATTTGTGACGGTGGGACTAGAACAAAAGCATAGGTAACATTTCTAAGTGCCTGGGAGACAGGGTGCTTGAAAACAATTTCTCCTTTACAGTATAAATATATACATAATAATTAATCCAAAAAGAATATTTTGCAGATTTCCTGAAAATTTCTGTGGTACAAATAACTTTATATCAATACATGAATAGATAGATATATTTAAGTACAAATATAGATATATTTTATATATACATATAGTTTTATAAGTTTTTTAAAAGAATGGTGTGTACAATCAAAAATTTTAAAATTAAAGTTCACATGTATTTCAAATAGTAATATAAAGACCCAATATTATTGCACTTGGACTAGAATATTAAAAGGAATGAAAGAAACATTCACCAAAAAGAAAAAATTCAGCGTTCAGAAAGAAAGAATAAGTCGGGCACAGAGGCTCACACCTGTAATCCCAGCACTTTGGGAGGCTGAGGCGGGCATATCATGAAGTCAAGAGATGAAGACCATCCTGGCCAACATGGTGAAACCTCATCTCTACTAAAAATACAAAAATTAGCTGGGCGTGGTGGCAGGAACCTGTAGTCCCAGCTACTGGGGAATCTGAGGCAGGAGAATGGTGTGAACCCAGGAGGCGGAGCTTGCAGTGGGCCCAGATGGCGCCACTGCACTCCAGCCTGGGCGACACAGCAAGACTCCATCAAAAAAAAAAAAGAAACTTTTACACTCTAAAATTTGTTTCTGTTATATAGAATACAGTACAGTGTAACCATTTGGTATATTTAATAAAATGTTTACTAAATTTTTATTGTAAGAACATAAAATATTTTGTGAGATTATGCATTCCTATATACTTGTACATTTTTATGTTATTGAGACTGTATTTAAGATTCAATTATTGAGTTAAGTTTCATAATCAATATTTCCTAGTCTATGCAATTCTTGAAAATCAGAATACTTAGGAAATCCAAGTGTCATATTCTCACATTAACACAATTCATCCTCAAGTAAAACCTAAATTCATCTTCATGTAATTGATATTAAATTTGAATTCTTGGTTTCTATCTCCCCATCAGTATAGTGTTTTACATGTTTTCTCCAAAATAGAAATATTGAGTATTTATACTTTTCTGTATCCTTAATTTTATTATCTAATTGCTAATCTGAAATTATACTAAATAAGTAAATTTGGACTACATGTGAGGGAAAAATCTGAAACTGTTTAAATTAACTAAAAGAAATACATGATCAGTTTTTCAGAATTAGTATTTCTCAATAAATATAATAGCTGTTGGGTGTTGATAAAAGAAACTTTATCTTTTGTGGTTTCATGTTATAAATAGTTGGAATTCTAGTGAGTGAGAAAGATCTAAACCTATCATGAGAAAAAAAGTTGCCATTTGAAAATCAATAACAATTCTGGTTACAGATGTATGGACAATTATGTGTAATTGTTTCAAAACATAAGACGTTCAGGATACTCAGAATATAAAAGATTCATTATTTGACGTCCCCAAATCAGAATCCTCAGTCACTTCTGTCAGTGTGTTGGATTGGGTGCTGTGAGACTTTCAGTGAGAAAAGATTTGCAATTACCTAGAACTATAATTCCATTTTCTACAGCATACCATCCATTCTAAATGTCAAGTGAATGGTAGTAAGCTATTTTTATAGTGATCTTTTTAAAATTAAACTAATGTAAGTCTTAGACTTTTTTGTTAGTTTGCTTTGTCTGTTTGTTAGTGGCACTTTAGACAGCATATGTTAGCTGTAAAAGGGACTAAATGTCATATTAAGACAAGAATGCTTATTTAGTAGATACTGCAATGTAAACACTGCAACCACGTTACATCATTTACTTCCACATTATTATTTTTAGTCCACCATTTTAAATCTAGAGATTCAGCATGAAGACACAATTTGGTTTCTAGACATACAAAATCTGTAAATAAATTTTAAAATTTCCTCCTATCTATTCTGGCAACCATTATGCTCTTGGGTACAAGATCATGTACCTCCTTCTGAGTTTCACTTTTCACTCTGAAAAAGAAGTTCTCTGGGATGACGTTGTGCAGTAGCTCATCACTCACAGCATGCCGGGTGAAAGCTGAATGCACAGTATCATTTTCTCCACATATGGAGGGGGGATGCCTCACTTGTCACAGCCTATTGAAAGTAGTCAGCTTTCATCAGTGGATCCTGACAACACAGAAAGAATGATTCACCTGAAAGAAGCAGAGGGCATAGCATTTCAAAAGTGATCTCTAAAGACTGATTATTTCTTGTCCTTGACACCCTGCCAAGGGCTAGATACATCGAACATTTGGGATGTAATGGAGCCTACAAATCACTAGTTGCCTAGAGTCTCCCTGGGCCTGCAAGAGGATAGCATGCTTGACTTTGGTTCAGTTTTTATTACATGTTGTAAACTTTTGACTGCTCTGATATGCCTTGTCATTGATGTGTCAAGATTGGACTCTGACAGGGTGTCTGACCTGATTGAAATCAAGAATGCTCTTTTGGATCTTGTGAAAAATAATGGGAAATTGTCTGTTGTAGGACCTTGGGCAATGGAATACATTTCATAATCATGTTCCTGAAAAAACAGGGACTTCTTTTAAGAACATTTTGGTAGGAGTAAACGGGGCTTTCCAAGTTTTCCTGGCCTGCAAAACTTATAATTTAACCATACATGATAAAAATTCAAAAACTATGAAGTGCAAGTTATACATTTTCTTCTGAAAAGGGCTAAATTTGCTGGTGAAAATGCATCTGTCCAATACCTGCTGCTAAGTGGCATCTTGTTGTTGTTGTTTTACTGCAGTTAATGTAAATGGTTTCTTTAGTATACAGGAGAAATCACAAAAGACTTGTTATCAAATGAAAGATAAACTCTGCCTTTGTTATTCTAGTATTCAAAGTGCTCACTTGATGATATTTGAAAATCTTTTATGACTGCTTCATGAAATGCAGTTTTCAACAATAGAATCTCACCCCATAAGAACACTATCAATGATAACAGTGGTTTACCCCGTGGAGAAGGGATTGGGAATCAAACTGTTTTTTTCTTCTCCAAGGATATTTCCTGCTCATAAAAGCTGGCAAACAGGAAGATAAGGGTATTATTTTAGCCACAGTAAATCCTCATCAAAGCAGCAATGTACTGGTGGGAGGGAGTAGCTCCAAAGCACGCTTCACGTTGATTCTATAATATTTCCTTAGGATAGTGCCTGCTTGTAGATTAAAAGATGCAGTCCATCACTGTCTGACAAAGTTGACATTTTGAAGAAGTTAAGTAAACAATCATGCTCCCCTCTTGAGTTTAGAAATATTGCCAGAGCAAATAAAGACGACTTTCCCACTGGTATTTGAACTAAATAATCAATTCTAAAAACTTCTAGGCAGAGTCCTCTAAATACCAGCAGAAAAAAAAAAAAAAAAAATAGTGGGGTATAAAATATCACTATATTCCAAACACATTCCTTTCCTCATGTTTCTTTTCCTTGCATGTTTACAGTGTTGAAAAAAATAATCAGAATCTGACAGGAAGGTAGCAAAACCAGATTTTATTCAGGAAATAGTCCAACGGGTACCTTAGTACAGATCTAAGCTCAACTATGAATTTAACAAGAACAAGTATGGATTTATAGCCAAGGAGTGGGGAAGGGCATTGGTATATGAAACATTACTAATGGAATACATCAAAAATAGAGAGATTCTTATTAAGCTGACCTAATTCAATTATTGTTGAAGGCAGGCCAGGGTGATCTGATATCACATGAAGGATTGAGGAGGTGAGGAATTTGATGAGATATGAAGGTTATCAGATATCAAGAGTGAGGAATTCTCTACAAACTTACTTAAGAAGGATTTTTACTAATCCTGGGCAATGCAGGCACCACAAGGACAGGAAACAAGGTCAAGGCCTAGTCAAAAAAGAAGGTTCACTAAAATTTGGACGTTGTCACTTGCTAAAGGTAAAAGGTTATTCTTTATTAACATTAAGTTTGATGTGCACATCAATTGCATTTTTTTCTAAATTTTCTAATTTTCTTGTCATAAAATATTACCCTCAAAATAATGGAAACTCAGCATAATCTTCTCCCACATTTGGGTATCTTTCATAAAAACCTTGTACTATTTTTGGGAAAGCTAATATGATTTATCCAAATTATTATATATTTAATGTTTGAAGCATGTAAGAATTTGGAGTAGTGATCAAGAGTTGGGCTTTAGAGTCAATTGTCAATGTTAGCGTTACTATTCGTTAGCTCTGTAAACTTGGCTATGTCCCCTACTTGTTCTCTAAATCTCAGTTTCTTAATATTTAACATGGAGCTCATAATAATATCCATATTATAAAAATGTTGTGGTATCACAGAAGACATATGAACTTCTTAGTATAGTATTTTCTCACTTTAAAGTGACAATTAGAGTTAGCAATATTCAAAAGTGAGGAAATTTGTTTAAATAGCTTTATTTAGTTGGAAAAGTAAGAAAGGAAACAAGGTTTCTAGACGTGAATAAAACTCCTTAAAATTCTGGACTCTGGACCCTGACATTGCAAAGTGCCCTCTCTGTCAATTGTGGTTTCAAATCTGTTACTTATACTTGTGCAGCTTCTCAAAGTGATAAATTATTCAAAAATATACAATGTCTACAATTACTTTAGGATTGAAGGAGGTAAAAAAATATAGGATATCTGAATTTAAAAGAAAATAAATCAATTTTGGTTCAGAATAACAACTGGAACAATGTTTGCAATTATTTATGAGAAAAAAAAGCAAAACATACAGTTGAAAAGAATCTATTATCTTAACTAGTAATCTGCTTGTTCCTGCAAAAGACAAATATTAGAGGGTATATATGTGTGGTGTATGTGTTTTAAGGGCTTTTTATTATCATTTAAATTTACCCATGAAATTGAATTCCCTCATTTCCCTTGGGAGGCAGTTTGCTGCATAGTCTTGAATATTTCATTCAGAGATGTTCATCCATCTCATTCAAAAAAGTTCACCTATATCCAGCTTTACTGTTTTTATTTTCAAATTTGAGTTGGCCTCTCCTTTCCTATTATAATCTATTGCCATAGTCTAAAATGCATTTTTTTTATGAATTGGCAAGCAGATGTTATACTATAGCATGATGTAATTAGAAGATGAGAATCATATTAATTTAATACAAATTTGTAGTCAGTGACCCATGCTATCTTATTCTTAAAATTAGATCAAAAGATGCTAAATACTTGCTGTCATTTTCCTGATTAATTTATCCAAAGTTCTTATTCAATCTTAGAGTGTTTACTGTTCAAATAAAAAAAATGATGTGAGCAACACCTAGAGGATCTCTAGAACTCTTATTTTTAAAAATTTTACTAGCACCTACTCTGTGTAAGCAGAGTAATATGTTATTAGTAGTAAATCCTTTTCTTTGTGCTAGAAACTAACTGCTGCTCTTACAGTGAAAACCAAACTTGATGGCTCTTGACATGGGAATGCAGGGTAGCTTCCAGTACAAATACCATGTTGCTTCCATGGGGCTGTCCCTTGGGTTTCCAACAACACAGATGTTGCCCAGTTGTAGGGGAAACAAAAAAGAAGATGATTTTTCCAGCTAAAGAAGGAGCAATTTTTTTTCCCCCCCGGGTGTGGTGGCTCATGCCTGTAATTGAAACATTTTGGAAGCTGAAGTGGGAGGATCGCTTGAGCCCAGGAGTTCAAGACCAGCCTGGGCAACATAGTGAGTCCTTGTCTCTACAAAAAATTAAAATAAAATTAGCCAGGTGTTGTGATGTGCACCTGTGGTCCCAGCTACGCTACTCGGGAAGCTCAGGTGGGAGGATCACTTGAGCCTCATAGGTGAAGACTACAGTAAGCAGTGATCACACAATACACTCCAGCCTGGGCATGAGAACAAAACCCCATCTTTAAAAAAAACAAAACTCTTGCAAAGAGGAAGAAACACCTTTTATTCTTTCTTTCTTTCTTTTTTTTTTTTTTTTGAGTCAGAGTCTTGCTCTGTTGCCCAGGCTGAAGTGCAGTGGTGCAATCTCAACTCATTGCAAGTTCCGCCTCCCGGGTTCATGCCATTCTCTTGCCTCAGCCTACCAAGTAGCTGGGACTACAGGCGCCCACCACCATGCCCGGCTAATTTTGTTTTTGTATTTTAAGTAGAGACGGGATTTCACTGTGTGAGCCAGGATGGTCTTGATCTTCTGACCTCACAATCCACCCACTTTGGCCTCCCAAAATGCTGGGATTACAAGCATAAGCCACCGTGCCCTGCCAGAAGAAACACTTATTTTAAGTTGTTTATGACTTTTTCCAGTAGCATGATCCATTTGTGAAGGATTCCATAGCAAACGGACAAAAAATTATCCCCATTATATTGCTGATTTTATTGTTATGTATATAAGAATATTCTCAAGATTTGGTAGGGGCAGAGGCACGGACACAGAGGAGGAAAAATTGAAGTTTATTCAGAATAGATGTTAGTGTTAGAAAAATACTTAGACTTATTTCTTAATTTTACTGAAGAGCAAATTGGGAATAAAAAAAGTAAAGTTTCTTGTTCAATTTCATTATGGATCCTAAACAAGTTGCTTATTATTTTGTGAGTCCACACAAAGTTTCATTTTGTTGTGTTTTAAAATTCTTTTTGTTCTACCTTGAAGTATAATATATTACCAGCAAGTTAAGATGACATGGAAGTCTTTATCTTCAGCTTTGATCACCTCTATAGCTATAAACCAATTGATCTAGTAATCTTCTAAATACATTAATGACTTCACAAAATTATCTTCAATGTTTCACGTGGTATGTATTTTGTCTTTCATATTTTTAACTTGTCATTTTCCTTTCCATCTACATGTGCTCCTCTACCATATTCTGCCATCTTTGGTGAAAGTCAACAATACTCTCAGTTTTGGGGAGTCATTCCTTAATTTCTCTTCTTCACCCAGACTTCTAATAAGTAAATAAATAGCAGCACAATCATCTATTTGCTTGTCTCCCACATTAGGCTATCTGTTCTTTGGGAAACAGGCTCAGTCTTACTCACTGTGATGGTTAGTTTTATGTGTCAACTTGACTGGGCCAAGGTGTGCTCAGATTAAACATTATTTCTGGGTCTGTCTGGGTGGGTGTATCCAGATGAGATTACCATTTGAATCAATGGACTCAATAAAGTCCAGTGTTCTTCTTAATATGGGTGGGTATCATCCATCTGTTGAGGGCTTGAATAGAACAAAAGGCAAAGGAAAGAGGAATTTTCCTTTTCTCCCGCCTCACTACATGTGCTGGAATATCTCATGTCATCTTCTCCCAGCCTCAGATTGTGATTTACACCATTAGCTTCCCTGGTTCTTACCTCTTTGGACTCAGACTGAATTACACCGTAGCATCTTCTGGTTCTGCAGCTTGCAAAGGGAAATCATGAAACCTCCCAGTCTCCAAAATCACAGGAGCCAACTCCTTATAATAAGTCTCCTTTTACCTATTGCTTCTGTGTCTCTGGAGAACCCCAACTAATACTCTCACCTTTGAATACTCAGGACTTGCTAAGCTTTCTTGCACACAGTGAAAAACAAACAAACAAAAACACTAATGCATATGAAGCAGAGGACAAAACCACAATTTAGTTTGTTTGTTTGTTTCTGCTGCAGTATCACTTCTATCCTACTTTCCAAACAAAAAATTGGGGCACGTGGTATGAGAGAATAAGTTCTTGCCCTCCTCCCAACTCCTCTGGCTATGCAACAGCTTTGTAGCTGATTCTTTTGATAATCATGGTGCCCACATTCATGTCCTCAACACTATTGCTTGAAATCAAATAAGAAAGAGAAATCCCAATGGAATGAGGTTTTCATATTGCTATAGATGTATGCTGGAAACACAAAGCATACCTATTCATCAACATCACTGTAAAAGATGGCAAATTTCCCTACCCTACTCAATAAATGTTTGGTGAGTGATATAGTTTGATCATGTGTCCCTTCTCAAATCTCATATTGAAATGTAATCCCCAGTGTTACAGGTGGGGCCTGGTAGAGGGTGATTGGGCCATGGGGATAGATTTCTCATGAATGGTTTAGTATCATCTCTTAAATAGGAAGGATAATAATCCCTTCATTTGAGAGCTGTTTTGACCTCAAAAAATAAATGAGACAGTGCTTATATAGAGCTAGTATTTTGTTTTACACATCATAAGAGCAAAATAAATGTTATTACTTCTAATTAAAACATAAATCTAGGATATATTTACCTCCAATAAAATCTTTTAATTTTTCTAATAGCTTTTAGGGTCAAGTCCAATGCCCTTAACTTAGTATGCAAGGCCCTTCATGAGTCTCATCTATTGCCTTATCTTCAATTAAATATTCAATTTAATTAAATTCTCCTAAACACAGAAGAGCAAACAAATAAACAAAATCTATGCCCAAGTCAGTATGCCATCTCCTTCCCAGATTCCTCCACACATAGTGTTCCTCTGCACTTAAGGAGAGGGCCCCTTTTTCAGACTCTTCCCTTGGAGTTAATTTCTATTTGTTGTTTAGTAATACCATTGTTGAAGGTATGACTTTGTTGAAGGTGTTGCTCTCACACTTCCAATCTCATCTAGGGTCCCTTATGTTCACTGCTATGTCTCCAGCACCTAGAAAAGTACCAAGTACTTGATGAGGCCCAACGAAATATTTGAATAAATGAACTACATTGAATGAATGAATGAATGAATGAACTGTAGCAAGCTCACCTGTTTGTTTATTTCTCACATTTAACTGTATGTTCTTTGGTGGAACAGGCTCAATCTTACTTACTTTGTTTGTTTTTTTGTTTGTTTGTTTGTTTTTTGTTGTTGTTGTTTTTGAGACAGAGTCTCGCTCTGTTGCCCAGGCTGGAATACAGTGGCGGGATCTCAGCTCACTGCAAGCTCCGCCTCCTGGGTTCACGCCATTCTCCTGCCTCAGCCTCCCAGGTAGCTGGGACTACAGGCTCCCGCCACCTCGCCCGGCTAGTTTTTTGTATTATTTTTTTAGTAGAGACGGGGTTTCACTGTGTTAGCCAGGATGGTCTCGATCTCCTGACCTCGTGATCCGCCCGTCTCGGCCTCCCAAAGTGCTGGGATTACAGGCTTGGGCCACCGCGCCCGGCCCAATCTTACTTACTTTGAATACTAAGGGTTTGCTATTCAATGCTTAGTATACACAATAAAGCATTAATGCATATGAGGCAGGGAACAGAATTAGGATTTTTGTTTTTGATGTAGTAACCCTTATATGATTATTTCCAAACTAAAAACAATGAACATATAGTATGAGGAAATGTTTCAATGTGTTCATCTTCTATATTTCAGGGGAATAACATGTTACCCAAACTTAAATTCCTCAAAGTTGAAAATTGTATCTTTCACTGACTTTTCAAACCTACACCCTAAGCACAGATGTTTGTATACCGTAGACAGTTCTTAGTAAGCTTTCTGATATACACAGGAGTAGCATTCTAATGAGCCTTCCAATTACCACCTTTGTTAGAACTAGGAGGATACATTGAAGAACGTTGTTACTATTATTTTGTATTCCCCTGTGTTAGTTTTTCTTAGTTCCCATCTACTTTATTTTCAAAGAGATTAGCAGCCAGATTTTTAAAATTAAGCAAGACTTAAGAGTATATCTTAAGGAATAAAAGGAAAGAAGTTTGAACCTTTCCATGCCTCTTTTGACCCCATTTTGAAGTAAACCAAGGAATATTTGAAATTAAAAAGACAGGACAAGTTATAAGAGACAGCAAGAAGATGAAGAAGAAGGCAAAGAAGAAGAAGATATAAATTAGAAAAAAGTAAGAGTGCCCCATTGGTAACTGGCTGTTACCACTTATGTATTATTTACTTATTTGTATTTTACAAGATGGATTCTCCCTTTTATAAAGTTGGGTTTCTGTCTGTCTCTAAAATCAGGCTGGAATTTAGCTTGGGGCAAATAACTCCTTTGAGAGTCAAAACTGCATTAATATATCTTTTTTCTGTGGTAAACTTAGGCATTTTGTCTAAGCATGTGGCACATTGACTGGAAGATAAAAGACACCAAATAAACAATTTTTTTGAGTTAAACTGAAGAGTATGCTTTGGCTGATCTTGTCCACTTTAAGATTATATATGTGTTGGCTGTATACAGATGTAGTTGGAAAATTTATTAAATAATTTTTTTTACCTCATTCGGCTGTTGAGAAGATAAAGAAGCTAAAGCTAATATTTGGAGTGATTTAATTCATCCTTGGTATATAGTAATATATTAAAGCTCTCATTACACTATTGAGCTATGTTTAATAATCAATGCACATATACTTGTTTTTATGTGTCCGTTTGGTTCCTTCATGTGTACATTCATATGTGTGCATGTATTTTTATATACTCCAATAGCATGATTAATATGTATTTCTAAAATCACTGATAATTATTTCTTACTTTATTTTTTAGATTTAAATTTATATATTTTAAAACAATGTACATTATTATTGCATAATGTATAATGTACATTATTATTGCATAATGTGTTTTTAGATAATTTTTAAAGAGTTATTTTAATCTTTTGATCCTTATGGCTTTCAATATTTAAAAATCTGTATTTAAAATGTGGATTTATCCCCTTGAGTCTATGAGAAAAATCTCTTTCCAAAATTGAAGCATGTATATCATTTCTATCTAGAGCACTGGCACATGTGAATTTTACAGGAATGAGGAAGATTAACTAGGAATGCAGTATGATGTAAAGGAATCTGAGAAGCAGTAGGAGATGATACTTGACCTTTTAAGGCTTCTCAGGGGATCGAAGTTAAAGCAACTCCAGGTGGTCTTTGGAATCACTTGACATTTCCTGTAAGTGATAGGCCAAATAAGAAAAAGCCAGAGAAAGCCAGGGTTACAATAAAGTTCAATTTCACCAATTTATTGAATATATTTATTTAAAGTATCTCTTTGGTTCCACAATTATTACAGCTAAAAATGCTTCCCTGTATTCCTCACAAAAACCAACATGGTGCTCCTGTTTATCAAGGCTCAACCTCATGTCTTTTCCTTTCTATATCCTCCCTCACAAGTCTCTCAGTCAGTTCCAGAGATTCAGCAATTATCTCACTGTTAATTACCTAATTCCATGTTTCCAGCCCTGATAACTGTCCTAGATTGAGACTCATATTTGTTATCACCTGCCCTGGATCGAGACTCATATTTTTTATCATCTGCTTTATATCTCTATTTGGATAGCCTGTTACTACCCAAGACTCATGTTACCATTTTTAAGGATGCATCTGCAGCTACTATTTGATGTGTTCTGTACATCACAATGGATACAAAGAGAAAAAAAAAAAATATCGAGCCCCTTTTTTTGAGGAGCTTGTGGCTTAAACAACAGGTCAACAAACTTTTCTTTAAAGGCTAATTAGACTCAATTCACAATAGAAGCTGAAAAAATGTTTCCCAGTGTGATGGTTAATACTGTCAACTTCATTGGATTGAAGGATGCAAAGTATTGATCCTGGGTGTATTTGTGAGGATGCTGCTAAAGGAGATTAACATTTGAGTCAGTGGGCTGGGGAAGACAGACCCACCCTTAATCTGGAGGGGAAAATCTCATCAGCTGCCAGCAAATATAAAGCAGGCAGAAAAACGTGAAAAGGCAAGACTGGCCTAGCCTCCCAGCCTGCATCTTTCTCACCTGTTGCACGCTTCCTGCCCTCAAACATCGAACTCAAAGTGCTTCAGTTTTGAGACTCAGGCTGGTTCTTCTTGCTCCTCAAGCTTGCAGACAGTCTATTGTGGGACCTTGTGATCATGTAAGTTAATACTTAGTAAACTTCCCCTTATATGTAGTTCTGTCCCTCTAGAGAACCTTGACTAATACCCCAGTATGCAGTGGTAGTAAATGGCTTTCCCCCTCTGTGTCCACTTTGCATCATACACACACCCCTATTATACTACTCATCACATTTCCTTATACAGTTGTGTGTTACCGAACTACAGGGATACCTTCTAAGAAATGCATTGTTAGGCAGTTTTGTCAAATGATCATTATAGAGTGTGATTACACAAACCTAGATGGTGTAGCTTACTCCATACCTAGGCCTTTTTCTCTTAGTCTAGTAAGCCACACAGCACGTTACTGTACCGAATACTGTAGTCAATTGTAAAACAATGATAAAAATTGATGTATCTAAACATATCTAAACATAGAAAAAGCAAAATAGCATGTTTATTGCGGCACTATTCACAATAGCAAAGACTTGGAATCAGCCCAAATGTCCATCAGTGACAGACTGGATTAAGAAAATGTGGCACATATACACCATGGAATACTATGCAGCCATAAAAAATGATGAGTTTGCGTCCTTTGTAGGGACATGGATGCAGCTGGAAACCATCATTCTTAGCAAACTATCACAAGAACAGAAAACCAAACACCGCATGTTCTCACTCATAGGTGGGAACTGAACAATGAGCTCACTTGGACTCGGGAAGGGGAACATCACACAATGGGGCCTATCATGGGGAGGGGGGAGGAGGGAGGGATTGCATTGGGGAGTTATACCTGATATAAATGATGAATTGATGGGTGCTGACGAGTTGATGGGTGCAGCACACCAACATGGCACATGTATACATATGTAACAAACCTGCACGTTATGCACATGTACCCTAGAACTTAAAGTATAATAATAAAAAAAAAGGAATTACATTACAAAGAAAAAAAAAAAGAAAAAGAAAAATAAAAATATGCTTTAAAAGATTAAAAAAACTAGTTAGGGCACTTACCATAAATGAACCTAAGAGGACTAGAAGCTGCTCTGGGCGAGCCAGTGAGTAAATGAGTCGTGAATGAATGTGAAGGTCTGGGATGTTACTGGAAACTACTGTAGACTTTATAGACACTACACACTTGGGCTATATTAAATTTATTTTTAAAATTTTCTATCTTCACTAATAAATTAACATTAGCTTATTCTAAAAGCTTTATGATATGAGTTTACTTTAAAAACTTTTTACTTTTTTTAAAACTATTTTATTATTTTGTGATAACACTTATCTAAAACCACAAACACATGGTATGGTTGTACAAAATATTTTATATCTTATTATTCTTATTCTATAAGCTTTACTTTTTTTGTCTTTAAATTTTTTTTTTTTTAAATCTCTGAATTAAAATTTCTGATAAGGAAACTTCATTTCTAATCAAGGATATCACCACTCTCTGTGATTGTCAGGCTGGAAATGTTTGATTTTCTCTTATTCTAAAATTTGCCTGAGTGGGTTACTTGTCAAGGCATGGAATTTTCTCCAAGACAGACCATATGATAGGCCACAAAATGAGCCTCAATAAATTTAAGAAAATTGAAATTATATCAAGCACTCTCTCAGACCACAGGGGAATACAACTGAAATCAACTTCAAAAGGAACCTTCAGAACCATGCAAACACATGGAAATTAAATAACATGCTCCAGAATGATCATTGGGTCAAAAATGAAACCAAGATGGAAATTAAAAAATTGTTTGAACTGAACGACAATAGTATTACAACCTACCGAAACCTCTGGGATACAACAAAAGCAGTGCTAAGAGGAAAGTTCATAGCCCAAAATGCCTACATCAAAAGACTACAAGAGCACAAACTGATACTTTAAGGTCATACCTCAAGGAACAATAGAAACAAGAACCAAACAAATCCAAACCCAGCAGAAGAAAGGAAATAACGAAGATCAGATAGAAGTTTGTGAAATTGAAACAAACAAAAGATAAAAAAGATAAATGAAACAAAAACCTGGTTCTTTGAAGAGATAAATAAAATTGATAGATCAACTAATGATTATCTAAGAAGAAAGAGAGAAAATCCAAATAACCTCAATAAAAAATGAAATGGGAGACATTATAACTGACACCACAGAAATGCAAAAGATCATTTAAGGCTACTATGAACACCTTTACACACACAACTAGAAAATCTAGAAAAGATGGGTAAATTCCTAGAAAAATACAACCCTCCTAGCTTAAATCAGGAAGAATTAGATACCTTTAACAGACCAATAACAAGCAATGAGATTGAAATGGTAATTAAAAAATTACCAACAGCCGGGTGCGGTGGCTCAGGCCTGTAATCCCAGCACTTTGGGAGACCGAGACGGGCGGATCACAAGGTCAGGAGATCGAGACCATCCTGGCTAACATGGTGAAACCCCGTCTCTACTAAAAAATACAAAAAACTAGCCAGGCGAGGTGGCGGGCGCCTGTAGTCCCAGCTACTCGGGAGGCTGAGGCAGGAGAATGGCGTGAACCCGGGAGGCGGAGCTTGCAGTGAGCTGAGATCGGGCCACTGCATTCCAGCCCGGACTCCGTCTCAAAAAAAAAAAAAAAAAATTACCAACAAAATAATCCAAGAACAGATGGATTCACAGCAGAATTCAACCAGACATCCAAAGAATTTATAGCAATTCTTTTGACACTATTCCCCAAGATGGAGAAATAGAGAACCCTCCCTAATTCATTCTGTGAAACCAGCATCATTCTTATACCAAAACCAGGGAAGGGCATAACCAAAAAAGAAAACTACAGACCGAGATCCCTGATGAACATAGATGCTAAAATCTTTAACCAAAGATTAACTGATCCAACAACATATCAGAAAGATGATCTACCATGATCAAGTGGGTTTCATACCTGGGATGCAGGGATGGTTTAACATACGTAAGTCAATAAATGTGATACACCACATAAACAGAATTAAAAACAAAAACCACATGATCATCTCAATAGATGCAGAAAAACCATTTGACAGAATCCAGCATCCCTTTATGATTAGAACTCTCAGCAAAATTGGCATACAAGGGACATACCTCAATGTAATAAAAACCATCTATGACAAACCCACAGCCAGCATAATACTGAAAGAGGAAAAGTTGAAAACACTCCTGCTGAGGACTGGAGCAAGAGAAGGACGGCCACTCTCACCACTTCTCTTCAACATAGTACTGGAAACCCTAGCCACAGCAATCAGAAAAGAGAAAGAAATGAAGGGCATCCAAATCAGTGAAGAGGAGGTCAAACTGTCACTGTTTGCTGACGAAATGATCGTTTACTTTGAAAACGATCATTTACTTTGGAAACCTTAGAGACTCCTTCAGAAAGCTCCCAGAATTCATCAAAGGATTCAGCAAAGTTTCAGAATACAAGATTAATGTACACAAATCAGCAGCTCCTCTATATACCAACAGTGACCAAGCTGAGAATCAAATCAAGAACTACTTTCACAATAGGTGCCAAAAATAAAAAATAAAAATAAAATAAAATACTTAGGAACATATCTAACCAAAGAAGTGAAAGACCACTACAAGGAAAACCACAAAACACTGTTGAAAAAAATCATAGACAACACAAACAAATGGAAACACATCCCATGCTCATGGATGGGTAGAATCAATATTGTGAAAATGACCACATTTCCAAAAACAATCTACAAATTCAATGCAATCCCCATGAAAATACCACCATCATTCTTCACAGAATTAGAGAAAACAATTCTAAAATGCATAAGGAAAAATGAAAAGCCCGCATAGATAAAGCAAGACTAAGTAAAAAGAACAAATCCGGAGACATCACACTACCTGATTTCAAACTACACTATAAGGTCATAGTCACCAAAAGAGCATTGTACTTGTATAATAATAGGCACATAGACCAATGGAACAGAACAGAGAACTAATAAATAAACCCAAATACTTACAGCCAACTGATCTTTGACAAAGCAAACAAAAACATAAAGTGGGGAAAGAACACCCTTTTCAACCAATGGTGTTGAGATAGTTGGTTAGCCACATGTAGGAGAATGAAATTGGATCTTTATCTTTCACTTTATTCAAAAATAAACTCAAGATGGATTAAGGACTTAAATCTAAGACCTGAAACTATAAAAGTTCTAGAAGATAAGTTTGGAAAAACCCTTCTAGACATTGGCTTAGGCAAGGATTTCATGACCAAAAAGGCAAATTCAATAAAAACAAAGACAAATAGCTGGGACTTAATTAAACTAAAGAGATTTTGCACAGTAAAAGGAACAGTCAGCAGAATGAACAGATAACCCATAGAATAGGAGAAAATCTTCACAATCTATACATCTGACAAAGGACTAATATCCAGAATCTACAATGAACTCAAACAAACCAGCAAGAAAAAAAACAAACAATCCCATCAAAAAGTGAGCTAAACACATTAATAGAAAATTTTCAAAAGAAGATATACAAATGGCCAATGAACATATGAAAAAATGCTCAACATTACTAATAATCAGGGAAATGCCAATAAAAACTACAATGTGATACCACCTTACTCCTACAAGAATGGTCATAATAAAAAAAATTAAAAAAATAGATGTTGACATGGATGTGGTGATCAGGGAACACTTCTACACTACTGGTGGGAAGGTGAACTAGTACAGTCATTATGGAAAACAGTCTGGACATTCCTTAAGGAACTAAAAGTAGAACTATCATTTTATCCAGCAATCCCACCACTGGGTATCTACCCAGAGGAAAAGAAGTCATTATACAAAAAAGATACTTGCACACACATGTTTGTGGCCATACAATTCAAAATTGCAAAATCGTGGAACCAACTAAACTCAAGTGTCCATTAATCAACACGTGGATAAAGAAACTATTTATATATATATAATGGAATACTACTCAGTCATGAAAAGGAATGATTTAATGGCATTTGCAGTGACCTGGATGAGATTGTGGACTATTATTCTAAGTGAAGTAACTTAGGAATGGAAAACCAAACATTGTATGTTCTCACTGGTATGTGGGAGCTAAGCTATGAGGACGCAAAGGCATTAGAATGACACAATGGAAGTTGGGGACTTGGCGAGAAGCGTGGGAGGGAGATGAGGGATAAAAGACTAAAAATAGGGTGCAGTGTGTACTGCTCATGTGATGGGTGCACGAAAATACCACAAATTACCACTAAAGAACTTACTCATGTAACCAAATATCACTTGTACCCCCAATAATTTATGGAACATTTTTAAAAAAGAAGATATTATAAATGACCTTTTGATCCATAGAGAAATATGTTAGGTACTTTACCTTGATTATAAAAAGAACCATATTTATATCTGTGGTCCCCTAATTTTTCCTATTCCAAATCAATGGGGGCATTATATGCAACTATTATTTCACTATTAGTTTTTGTGAGAAAGATAAACTTTGCTCAGGAGAGTCCAACATGCAAAGTTTCTAATGTAAGTGCATCATTTTAGACACACATCCCTTTTGCAATTCTTGTGCTTCCCATTTCTCACTTCCCTGGCTACGTTGCAGCTATTTGGCATTTCATAGTTACCAGTTCATAAGCTTCTATTTGATTGAATTAAGTAGTTTCTGTTAACATCACAAATAAAATGTAGTCAAATAAACATATAACCGAATTATTGCTGAAACCCACCACTGATTTGCTAACTAGTGAGGGAGTATGAACATCATTTCATGAGTGTAGTGATAAAAATATTGATTCGTAAATGGTCTGATACAACACATTTTAATAAACTTTTTGTTAGATTTTTACTTATTGACACAGTTCTCGTTTCTCAGAAGCTTTTTGCAGTCGGGAATATATACTAGGAAATATTTAATGACTCTCTTAAAATGTAATATTGAATTACACCCTGAAAATAGAATAGAAAAAATTTATTTCCGGTTAATGATCAAAATCCTTTTTCTGTTATCACCAAGTGCATTTATTTTTTATTCATAATGAATCCAACTCTGATGACTGGTTCAGGAAATCATGAGGAAAACAAATCGTTTCTGTCTGTCTCAGCAACTTTCTTGATGCTATAGATTAGATTTCCCACTTTTGTACAAACTCTTCCTTGCCTATAGACATGGCTTTTAAATGTTATATAAATATACAAATAGTAAAATTATTTTAGATAGGAGACATATGGGTCTATATTTTTTTTTCCTCGTAGGCTCATACCCATTTCAAGAGGTATCTATTTATTTTAAACTGTATTGTGTTGGAGAAGTATAATTAAAAGCAAAATTTTCTCCTAACCCCCAAATCCTCTCTACAGAGGTAGGAAAGAAAGAAAACACTTTTATTATTGAATATTGAATAGAACATAATGTGCCTCACAGGCAGTCTACTAAGATAGGAGCCCCCAAACACCAGGCCGCAGACTGGTACTGGCCTGTTAAGAACTGGGGTGCACAGCAGAAGGTAGGTGCCAGGCAAGCAAGAGAAGCTTCATCTGTAGTTACAGCTTCTCCCCATTGTTCACATTACTGCCTGAGTTTTGCCTCCTGCCAGATCAGCAGAAGCATTAGATTCTTACTGGACTCTATTGTGAACTGTGCATGTGAGGGGTCTAGGTTGTATGTGCCTTTTGAGAATCTAACCTGATTCTCTGAGGTGGATAATCTGATAATCTGAGGTGAAATGGTTTTATCCTGAAACCCCTCTCTGAACCCCATCCATGGAAAAATTGTCTTCCGTGAAACTGGTCCCTGGTACCAAAATGGTTAGGGACTGTTGTATTAAGAGATTTCAAGAGCAGAAACAATGCTCACTTATTTATATAGGGAAGCATATACAACTAATTGCATACATGTCTTCAACCTAAACTTTTGCACTCACCCTCAGGTAAGAAAATAACTCGTCCTCAAGTAAGAAACTTGATAGGACTATTTGTCACACATAATACGTTGTAACTTTACCCAGTATTGGAGCAACCATATGTATTTACCAGTTTTATCCAGAGGAAAAATGAACTTCTCATATCTTTGTGACAGGAAATAATTTTGCAACTTTTAGTGACACAGAATTTTTCTCTTTCACTTCGCCAGCCGGAGACCTCTGACCAGTGCAGCCCTGCCCAGGCCTTGCTTGGGCTTGAGTTCACCACAGGAGATGACCTGTCTACTCAGCTGCTGGACTGCACTTGGCTTGTACTCCAGCATGGATCCCTTGACTGCTGTGACTACACACTCTGCCCTTGACCGGAGAGGGTGTGTGAGTGAGCAAGGGTGGGGTCTGGCCAGCTGTTCCAAGCACCAGCATAAGAGCAAGCTCCACGCAGGGCTTGCGGGTGGACCAGGCATGTCTCAAGCAACTGCCACAATGGACTCTGGCATCCAGATGGGGGTAATGTAGTGGCTCCCAGGCAGGGGTGCCCGTGACCCTGAAGCCCCAGAGTGGGTGTTACGGCATGCCAATCAACTCTGTTATTCCCGCCCTCTGCAGCCCGACAGATGGCAGCGCATTGACATCTCTGTCATCCACTTGCTCTGCTATGGCCTGTGGCTCCAGGGCTGGCTTGGCCCTGCTGCTTCCCATCGTGTGTGACAGATTCCCTCTGCCGGTGGTGGTCAGAGGGACAAAGTGTTACAGGCTTCTTTGTACCATGTTCAGTAGGTCCCGAATTCTTATCCTGCATCCAAGAAAAACAAGGTTACACTGACAATTGAAGGGTGAGGAGGGTGGAGAAGAATTTTATTGAGCAATGAAACAGCTCTCAGTGAAGAGAGAATGCGAGGGTGGTCCCTCACCCAAAGTCAGGGGGTCTCTCTTCCAGTGTGACTGGTTCGGGGGTTTTTATGGGCTCAGAATGGGGAGTGTGTGCTCATTGCTTTGTGAGTATGCAAAAAAGGCTAAAACAAAGGCACCACTCAAACGTGGGTATGGCAGTGTACAAAGGCAACTGTGGAGGCTTATATGTAAAATAGGTGAAGGGTGAGGATCAATTGTAGGGAAGCATGCCACATGGAAAGAGAGGTTCTCAATCCGGTCCGTGGATTTATCTGAGACTTGTACCTTAACCTTCCAGCTTTAAAATGCCTTTAGTTCGAAGGTGGGGTTTTACTAGGGACCTGCCCCTATCTGCCTAGGCATTTGTCTGCCTCCTACTGCTATCACGATCAAGGTATCCACTAAAGTTATGCTCCTACCCTCCCCTAGTAACTGGGATATATGGGTGTATTTACTTTGATGTTTACATTTCAAATGGCGATTCTCAAATCCTTAAGAACAGGATTTCTAGGTTTTAAAGCTGACAAAGGCCTATTAGTTTTTGAAAGGATTTATATACATTTGAGAAAGGAGAAAGTATATATAGTTACAAGTTTTCTAACTTAAATACTCTAAGAAACTGAGAAGGAAATTATCTTCCTTTATTTTCAACTGGGAAAATTAAACCCCTGTGTTAATTTTTATTTGTCCATACAATCATTCCCATAGCATCTCATAACGTTCACATAGGAAAAGACAGTCTTCATGAATTGATTGTAATTTAGTGTTTCCTTCAAAATTCACTCATTTTCCCTTAAGCACAGTACTACCACAGAGGGCACCACTATAATAATAAAGACAAAATTAACAACAACAACAACGAAGTCCAAAAGGCAAACAGGGTAGTTGTTTTCTTAAATGAGGCAACCATGGCCTGCTCAGGGAACAATTACTCCATGGTGTCAGAGACTAGGCATTTTTCCAGCTCTACCACCAAGTGTGCTGTTGTACATATCACTCAACAGCTATAAAAGATAGATTTAGTCAGATAATTTCTGATATTTGGCTATTTCATCTTGTTCATAACCAGATTTTGCCCCCAAAATATACACATATGCTAACTTTTTGCTGGTATCCTCAAATAAATTAATGAGAACATTCTTAGTATTCCAATATATATTTCTGAAATGTTTTCCTTTTTAATTTTTCTTGGAAGGTGTGAATTTTTTTTTTTTTTTTTTTTTTGGTTTGGTTCCAAGAACACCAGGAGTAAGCATTTCATGGTAGCACAGGCCAGAAACACAGCACCTGCTTTTTATGCTTCTGATATGTTTCTTTATTGTCATATATGTATTTTCTTGTAGGTTATTGGGGAAAGAGGGTGCATATTGCAACCAAGAAACAGCAGAGGTAAAGAAGAAAAAATCCAATGGAACATTGGTGGAGTTATTTTCATCAGAGAAAAACAATGTATCCTTTTAACCAGTCCAGAACTGTTGGTTTGTTGTGTAAAACACAACTGAAAAGAATACCCTAGAGGAAAGAATCTAAATGGGAGAAAGGGAATGCCCATTAACATGCTATTTAAGTGCTCCTTGAGGGAAAAATACAAATACAAAAGTAAAATAATCGCTGTTTAAAAGGATTTTTCTAACTTTTATTAAAAACATGTAAAAGAGAAGAATACAGCCACTTCAAATTGGAATCTGACAACACTTTGATAATGCAATGCTTATTGAGGAACTACTGAACACCATGACACCTTCCCATGGTTTTCTACCTCACCTTGAAAATGAGGTCAAGCTATCCTTGACAACCAGGCCCAGTTTTAAAAATGCTACAAGAAGGAGGACTGCTGTTTCTTGTACCTGAAAGGTTATTTAATTTAATATTGGAAAGCATCTTAAGAGACAAGTAATTTTGCTCTCGCCCAAGGAGGAAAGTTAAAACAAATGCCACATGGCTAATCCTGTTTTCCATGTTTCCAAGAAAAACATAAGAATATATTAATAAGAAGATGCCTAAAATTGAAATTCTTCAAATTAGAATCTAAATTTACTGAAATACTTACACATTTAGTTTCCAAAATATATACATTCTAGTATCCTAATATTTAAACATAAAGCCACTTATTCATATTTTAAGTAGTGCCTTCCTCACCCTCTAATACTTCATTATTTCTAAATATATAAATAATAACAAGGTTGATTTAAAATCTAAAGTATACAAACACCATGATTTACGTTTAGAGTTGCAATTATGCAAAAACTATAGATTAGAAATATAATAAAAATAAATTGCAATTTTTTTTTCTGCTGTTGGAAATACTTTACAGAGGGTTTAGTGTGGCAAGATGATGCCAAAGATTTGATAAACATTATTATTCAATATTTATGACATTTCTGAAACAGAGGCATTATTTTCTTCATTGACAGAAGAGAGAAATGAGGTTCATAGGTTTATTTCATGAAATAACTTCCCAAATAATCTGCAACGATACATGATGAAGACCCTGGCTCCTCAGCAGCTTCTTCTTACAGCATGTTCTCCCAAGAACATTGCTTTTCTTTTGAGTTCTCTAGCACTCCAGGTTATTCCAGGCCTCAAGGACTTCTCCCTCCAAACTCACCTAACTGCACTATGCCTACCTTGATTAATTTCTAGTCATTATGTAGACCTGAAGTCACCTGTAATTTTTCTAGGCAAGACTTGCCTAACATGCAATAGAGATTAGATCACCTCTTGTCTCTCAGACTACTCTATATGCTTTTTCAAAGTGCCTACCAGAAATTCCAATAACACATTTGCTATTTATTTATCTAATGTGTGTCTTTTCTGGGCTGGAATGTAAGTACTGTGAGGGCAGGGGCTGAATCTGCCTTGCTCATTGCTATATTTTCATTATGTAGCACAATGTCTTATATTCAGTAAATATTGTTTAAAACAGTAAGTGGATGAATAAATAGATGAATCTAAAATTCAAATTTTTTTCTCCAGACCTCACACCTTGAACTAGCAAACTAGGCTAACAATATAACTAACCTTCTAGAACAGTTATTTTATATGACTATGAGGAACACAAATCTTAATCTAGGATGAGTTTCATTTGCTCTTAGGAGAAGAAATCTTTTAGAAACACAGGTTTGATTTTAAAATTTAATTATGTTAATGATCCTTATTATAAATAACTCCTTAATTTTTGGTGAGACAAAAACTACCTTAAATTAGCTATCGTATTGATGTTAATATAAGAAGGTCAAAGGAGTTTTCATTCAGTGTAGTGGTAAATACTCTTCTGGCATGTGTCGCTGTGAAATTTTAACCCCTAAAGTCATTAGAACAAAGAATATGTCATGCTTTCCAAGAAAAATGAAAAAGAAAACATTTAGGAGATATGTACTGGAATATTATAAATGGGCTCATCAATTTCTTTAACCAACAAAAGGTTAACATGTTTGTGTGTATTCTCGGGGCAAAAAATAATGGTAAGGACCAAAGAGGCATCAGCTATCAGAAATCATCTGGGCTAAGCCAATTATAGCCATTGAGTCATGCCATGGTGGGGACATCTGGTATTGAACTGGCTCATTTGTGCACCCAGAGCACATATTGGTGATAATGCAGCCCCAGCCCAGAGGACTTTTTTCTCCCTGCTTGCTTGAAAACTGTAGGCAAGCTTTGTCCCACACAACCTAATGAATTTCTTCACTGGCCAACTAGGTCTTAACCTCATCCTGGCAATGTGCTGGGAGCTGTGGGAGGCCCTGCCAAGTATGTACTTCCTTAGGTACTTTTTCTTAGCTCTAGGAAAAGGTAGAGCAACATTTTAGAGTATATTTGAGTCATCTTTTCCTCTTTATGGTAAAATTCTACCATAGCTTAGTAATTTTTTATATAAAAAAATTTATTTAAATAACTACGTGGCTCTGTCTCCTGATTTGACCCAGACACATGTATTGTCCATATACAATATAATAAAGAACATTTTTTAAATTTGTGACAATTTCTAATGACATAAATGACTATAACAGCTGACATGAATTTTTTGTTTTAAGTGATGTTAAATCCTAGGTAAAGAATCCAGCTCAGAATTATGAACATTTTTTCTCCGGGGGAAAACAATCACACACATAGTGACAATATATTTTATTTCATTGTATCACAGAGAAAAGCTGTGACTTTAAATATAAATGGTATGTCATACTTTCCTACTATAAGAAGAATGTTATTTAGAAGCAAGTATAAAAACTACTTCTTTCACCTAAGTAGTAATGAATTAAAAGTGAGAACCTTTGTAAATATGTGCATATGAAAAAACATTGAATTCTATATCTAAATTTATAGCCATCAGATGGTATTCTAGTCAGAGACTAGGTAGAAAGCACAGCACAATTTTTGTTCGACATATGAATAGAGGTAAATTTTTCTCAAAATTGTATCAGTACAACTGATTTACAATGTATTTTTTCTTTATTGGAGTGACATAATTGCCTCTCTATTAGCCATTAAACAACAGTTGTTCTCTACTCAATCTAAGACTTGTAAGTGGAGAAAGAGTTTAAGTTAGATAAATGTGGGAGACTAAAAACCAACACTGAGATATAATCAGCTCTTGGAAATTGAACAAGAATCAAATGATGAAAATCCAGCTACACAGTCAAAGCATTTTATCTAGAGAATACAAGCGAGAATACTGGACAGCAATGGATCAAGACAGGCAGACAAATAGGCAAGCATCATAGTGGTTTCAGGGAAATCCAGCAAGAGTGTAAGAGTTAGGTGCCAAATAACTTAAAAGTAAGTACCAAAGCAGAGATTCTAGAGAGGATTACAAGAGTGCCCAGGAAACTGGAGAAAAGTATTATAATTCTGGCTTCAAGACAGATTGGAATAGAGACACCCTTAGAAGATGATGGTACTAAAATACTGAAAGAATGGGAGAAATGTGCAGGAAATCCAAACAAAGACCCAGGCATGAGATTCAATGAGAGAGAGAGAGAGAGAGAAGTATCATATAGAATATAGCATGGCTTTATCTCAATAAACGAAATCTGGAAGGAGAATATGACTATGAGAAAAGAATGGGATCAGCTAAAAACTACCTATTATCCAGCATAGGGCAGATAGGTAATTTTACTGTTCCATGTAGTATAATGGATGTCACTAGATAAAATTCAGCTGTTACATAGTCTGGACTGAAGGGTGGAATTGGCGTACTCACACATCTGGCAACTCATTAGGTATACACGAAAGATTGAGGTCAGCTGGGATTGATGACAAAACACCTGAATTTGGCCCCTTTAGTATGGCAGCCAAAAAGTAGTCAGATAAGCTTACATTTTGGGTCAAGGTGCTAAGAGTAATTGTTTCAGTAAACACGGTGAATGGCTTTATCTCAATAAACAAAATCGGGAAGAAGGATATGACTACGAGAGAAAAACTGAATCTGCAAGAAGTTACCTCAGTGTGGAAATGCTGATTTGCTGAATTGGAGTTTTAAAATTCTATATGGCTAGAATCTTTCTGGATCCTGGAGCTGGATTTACCCTAGTGGGGAAGACAGTGTGAAATTGTTTCTTGTTATAACTATACAGAATGAGACTAAATGAGGGCAGATAAAATGTAGGGCTTTAAATCTCCATCACAGAAATAATACATTTTAATTTCCAAGTCCACTAAGAATTAGAATTTACTTATGTTTATTTATGTGAGCAAAGTCTAAAACTGTTAGCTAGCTAGTAGAAGAAAATGAAATAAATGGAAATAAATGAAGAAAGAACTAGCAAAAACATTGTTAACTTTCATAAATCGATATGGTTTGGACCTGTGTTCCCACTCAAATCTCATGTTCAGTTTTAATACTCAATGTTGGAGGTGGGGCCTGATGGGAGGTGATTGGATCATGAGGGCAATTTCTAATGGTTTAACACCATCCCCTTGGGTGCTGTTCTCATGACGGTGAGTGAGTTCTCATGAGATCTAGTTGTTTAAAAGTATATAGCACCTCCACCCTCTCTCTCTTGCTCCTGCTCCTGGCCATGTGAGATGCTGGCTTCTGCTTTGCCTTCTGCCATGATTGTAAGTTTCCTGAGTCCTCCTCAGAAGCCAAGCAGAACAGAGGCTGCCATGCTTCCTGTACAGCCTGCAGAACTGTGAGCCAATTAAACCTCTTTTCTTCATAAATTACCCAGTCTCAAGTATTTCTTTATAGCAATATAAAACAGACTAATATATGTTAATGTTTATAATATTTGATTTATAAACATTATAACACTATATATAAAATATACCTCATCAGGACAATGACGTGGTGGAAATAAGAAGACGACGTGGGTCCTAACTCTGTACCCCAGCTCTCCCCATATATAATTGCACAATTTTGTGCAAATCACTTCATTTGTCCTTTTCATAACTTTATCTATTAAAAGAGTTACCTTTTAAAGGAAAGGCTGGCATTTTTAAAAGAGAGACTGAGGAACAAATGACCATAAAACTTACTGGTAAAAATCCTCCAATTCTGCTGTATCCCACAAACATTGTGGGTCAGGGCTTCCAGCAGAGCTCATCTGGATGATTTTACTGTTCCATGTAGCGTAATGGGTGTCACTTGATAAAATTCAACTAATGTATAGTCTGGACTGACGGGTGGAAATGGCATACTCAACATATGTGGTCACTCAGTCACTCACTGGTATATCCAAAAGACTGAACCTAGCTGGAGTTGTCAACAAAATACCTGAATGTGGCCCCTTGAGTATGGAAGCCACAAGGTAGTCAGATAAGCTTACATGTTAGGTCAAGGAGCCAAGAGTAATTCTTTCAGTAAACAAGGTGAATGTTGTGTGACCTTTTATAACCTAGCATCACTTATTCCATACTGTATTTGGTTTAAGCAGTCACAGCCATGCACATACTCAAGTGCAGAGGGTATAGACATGGATGTCCATAAAATAAGTTTCAGATAATTCACTACCATGCTTACAACCACTAGAGTTTATTGACCTGGCCACAAAATTATTGATATTCCTTTATGGTGCAAGAAACATAAAAAGTCTCCCTAGTATGATATAAGGCTTAGATTCAAGGTCCAGCTTCTCATCAGCAAAATCAGGTCTAGCTTCCTAAGAAGTATCTTGGATTCTTTTCCTTGAATATAAAATTACTTTTAGTCTGAAGATCGATGAACTAAAGAGACAAATCTTCCCACCAACATGCCCAAAGATGAGAAAAGCATAGGATAACTATGGTAAACACTCTTGTTCCATAAGGGGAAAAATGAAAAACACACAGCCATCACTGTCCCATGGCAATTTTTTATTTTTTATTTTTTTTTATTTTTAGAGGGATCCTTGTTCTGTTGATCAGGCTAGAGTGCAATGGCACAATCTCAGCTCACTGAAACATCCACCTCCCAGGTTCAAGCGATTCTCCTTCTTCAGCGTCTCAAGTAGCTGGGATTACAGGCTCCTGGCACCTCACCCAGCTAGTTTTTGTATTTTTAGTAGAGACGGGGTTTCACCATGTTGGTCAAGCTGGTCTCGAACTCCTGACTTAAGGTGATCCACCCACCTCAGCCTCCCAAAGTGTCAGGATTACAGGCATGAGCCACCATGCCCAGCCCCCATGGCAATTCTTAAATACATCCTGGCACATGTTTACATCGCCTTAATTGGGACTCATTTCCAATTCCTATGTATAACTCCTGGCTTTTTTCTTGCCCTCTGAAAACTTCCTTTTCCACATAATGTAGCCTTTTTCATTAAAACATTTCCCTTAATGACTAGTTTTCTTAGACTACTAACTGCCTATAGATATTGGGATATCTAATGACCTCCTTAAATATTGTTTACTGTTTCTGTCTCTTTCAGTTTATGTTATTATAATTAAAAAAAAAAAATCCTCATGAGTGTTCTTACATGTTAATTCCCAATCTAGTTCATTGACCAAAACAAAAACAAAAACAAAAACAAAACAAAACAAACAAACAAACAAAACCACACCCACGAATCTTTTTGTGATACACCCTTCTTTGTCTTGGTTATGCAGTGAGGAATCTAAAGATCTATTGTCCATCCTAAAGCATCCAAGTGACATGTTCTTAAAGCCCTCTTTTTCTTTTGGTAACCGCCAGTATATATGAGATACGGCACTAGATCCTTCAGAAGTCATAACAACAGGTCTCACAGTCACAGCCTGGATTCATTAAGGACTGTGCTCCACTGGCAGTGCCCTATAGTTATTTGATCTTTACCCTGAGGCCATCTCTCATTTGAGAACGACTCCTTGGTTGGAAAGATTATCTTAAGCCCCTTGCATTAACTCCATATTGTATTAGAATCAAACAGTTGATTACTTAGTTCATTTCTATTTTTTCTCATTTTGTCACAGACAGCTGGAAGAAACCAGGTGGCATCTTTAACACTATGCCCAGAAATCATCTTAACTAGATTATCAAGTTCATTAAGTACATTTTATATTTTTCAGGTTACTTCGGGTGGCAGTATTATGAACTTTATGCCAGCTCCCAGTATTTCATTTTCTTTTCAATCTCCTTTAATCTTTTCATACTAGTTACTTCAGTCCTTATCAGATTTTTACCCACTGCCCGGTTCCCAAACAAAGCCACACAGTTTAGATTTTGTAATGGTAGCACCCCACTACAAGGTACGAAATTATGTTTATCTATTCATGCATTTTTTAAAAACCTGCCCAAAACTGAACTGCCTAAAACAACAATGAATTTATTTTATCTTACAATATTGTGAATCAATAATTCAGCAGCATCCAAACGGTTAATTGCTCTCTTTCATGTAGTGTTGACTGATCATTCAAGGGTATTCGGCTGACAGATGGGTTGGAATGAAAAGTCCAAAACTATTTCAGTCACATGATGCTTCATTGGGAATGGCTAGAAGGCCAGCCTCACCTTGAATTGTCAAGAAGAATCTCTGCAGGTAACCTCTCCAGCGTGGCAAAGTAACAAGTCCCTGAGAGCAGGGGGACTCTCACTGGGTACCTCAGAGATTTAAGAGCAGTGGCTCCTGCTATCACCTCTTGGATGAGAGGGATAAAAAATCGTTTTGGTCCTCGTTTAAAAATGCCAAAATTGGGCTGAATACGTAACATAAATTTTGTTTTGAAAAATCTGTTTCAAAAACACAATAAAGATTTAGCATGACTATAAAATAAAAGCATTTTAACTTCCTGTAAGTTATAAACACCTACGGCTGTGGAAGCATTAAACAGTCTACAACATTTATTTTTCAAAAGATTTAATTCCAAGCAGCTGAAACAAAAAAACATTTATAGCTGAGATTGGATGGAAAATATCTAAATATATACATATCTTTGTGTTTCTATAAAAACGGCAGTATTACTTAAAATCTCTTGCCATGAAACATTCTTTTCTCCACTAAGGCTTATAAATAAAACAGAAAAAACATCATTCTTAAAGTTGTATTTTTATTTAATTTATTTTGATAATATGAAAAAAAAAATTACTGCCAGAGAAGACGCTTTTAATGTAAGTCATTATTCATGGTAATGTTACCAAACTCAATAAATGATATTCTCCTCTTGATGTGGCTCCGTTTGGTAGCTGAAATAATGAAAACATAGAAATGGGAATAATTCGAGAGATCATCTGGATTAAATCCTTTCAGCCACAGATGAAAGGATTGAGCCCTACAGAGACTATGAAGCTTGTTCAAGATCTCTTAACTGGTTAATGGGCAGAGTCGAGGACTTTTTCTATGACCATGGTACTAACAGCTATAATGGCACCCTTGAGAGAAATAAGCTCCTCAAATGCTATGGCAATTCCCTTGCAGTTTGGGAGTTCATTAATTTTCTGTAAAAACTCTTTCTTCATCTGTTGTACATGATTTTTAGACCATCCTCACTGAGTTGAAACAAATTCTGATCAAGCTGAACTAGCAAAATTTTACTCTTTCATTATAGTTAAATAGAACAACAACAGATAACTGTGAATATATTTCTAAAAATAGTGAGGAACTGCTACATTTTAAAAATAAATTCATTGCTTTATTTCTTGTATCCAGTTTCAAGAATTATAGATTTTCTATGTAAGAAATTATTTTAAAGCCTGTTTGCCTTTCCCCTCAAATTTGGAAATATTTTCTAAACCACTCTGAAATGTAAGCATACCACTTGAGAATGCATACATCCAGTGAAAAGCTGTTCATTGGTTCTGAGGAAAAAAGAGAGAAATCTTTTCATTTGCAATCATTGTTAAATAACATAAGCAATCATCATTAAAATTATATATAATTATAATAATACATTATTATATATTATAATAAATACAATAATACATTATAATAAATGTTATTTATATTGCAATATATAACATTTGCAATCATTATTATGTCTCAACTTATAAAAAAACTGATATCTATTACTAAATTCTCTCTATAGGTATCTAGATTGATCTGTTTGTCTATCTATCAATCATTTTATCTATCTATTTACCTATATTCATCCTGGTTTAGTCTATATGCTATCATAAAATATGCCTGTGTCCCCTTTTAGAAGAATATCTTCAAATATTTGAGGAAAAATATCAAGTTGTGACTGTTTCATAATTTAAATATTCACAATTTGTTTAATTGGCAAAAATTATAATATAAGGAAGTAGGCAAATGGAGTAAGGATGGAACTACACTGGACACTCAGGTAAGCAAACAGAATTTCTGTAGTTTGTCTGATTAGCCTCTAGTCTATTTCTCTCCACTCCTCTCATACAGTGCACGTATCACTTATCTTTTTGCATTTCTTTTTTATTTTAAATACCTTTATACTATGTGTATAGTTATAGTAAATCAAGATTTTTTTATGAAATACATTTGAGGTTGATTTTTTCATGACAAGAGTTGAACAATAGGATTTAAAAAATTCTTATGGTTGAGTGGTATGCTTCAAGATAGAAAGATCCCACAAAATTATAAATCACTTGAATGAGTGAAGTTATTGTGAGTGAACTGTTCCAAACTAAGGACAAATCTTGCGTTTGTAGGACTACACTTCTAATCACTTTTGATTTTTTTTTAAATAAGTGGGTTTTAATTTTGATGAAAAAAAGTGGTTTGAATTGAGAAGGATAATGCAGTCTACTCTAAACATTGATGTAATTATCTGTTTTTTGTTTTGTTTTGTTTTTGTTTTTGAGATGGAGTCTCGCTCTGTCACCAGGCTGGAATGCAGTGGCGCAGTCTCAGCTCACTAGCTCACTGCAACCTCTGCCTCCTGGGCTGGAGTGCTTCTCCTGCCTCAGCTTCCTGAGTAGCTGAGAGTACAGGAGTCACCACCACTTCCGGCTAATTTTTGTATTTTTAGTAGAGATGGAGTTTCACTATGTTGGCCAGGCTGGTCTTGAACTTCTGAACTCAGATAATCCATCTGCCTTGGCCTCCCAAAGTGCTGGGATTACAGGTGTGAGCCACCACACCCAGCCAAAAGTTACTTCTTTAAGTGGGGTATGATATGTTCCCATTACCTGCTCCCATAATGCTACCAGCATATAAGTCCAGTAATAGTAAGGCTTTCGGTTACAATGTGTGCAGTGTGCTTTTCCATGTCAACTACATTCAGTTCCAGTGTATATATTCTCTATATCATTTCTTACATGCTCAGGAGTTATTTGTCTATGGACTTGTAGTATCATACACTGAAAGTTACAGATGAAGAATCTGTTTTATATATCTTTGTATCTAGTCAAATGAACCTAATCAAATGAAAAGCAGATCACTCAAATAAATGATTGAATTCAATTACTAGTACTTTTATATTAGTTACAGTCGTTTTTAAAATCTGTTGCCCAGAAGTAGACTCCATTTGAGATCTGACAACTGTATGGTATAATTCTCTAGCTTCGAAATCTCAAGTACATAATTTGTTTTGTTGCCATAATGTTAATCTGACTGTATGGCATTTTTCTTGTTTTTTTTTTAAATTCACAGTTATCTATTCATAGTTAACTAAAATTTAAGTCTTTTTGAAATTATATGTTTAACATTTAAAAATATTAAATATAATACTTTCCATCCACCTGAATGTAATTTTTGTTTTTGTTTTTTATAATGATATAAGTTTCTGTTTAGTTTTCTTTCACTCTTCATCAAATATTTCTACGTTTTAAGGCTTTCATTTATCTTTCAAAAGCTGAAACCTACTAACTGCAGAAACCATGTCTATCAGAGATGAGTGTTCTTTTGCATTGGTCACATGCACATTTTTTTGAGATAGAGTTTGACTTTCGTGAAACTGCTTTATAAAGTGCTCTATACATCAGGTATTCTAAAATAAATATTTGGTTCTAGAATATTGAATTTTTGATAACTGTCAGATCTGAGTGGAAAATAATATAGTAATTTGTGACTGAATTAGAATATGAATTGTATACTTTTTCATTTCTGTGCTGAGATGCTCAGAGACATGTATTTCTGCTTTATCTTTTATCTTCCTTATACAATGCACATTACATGGACAGAAAAGTTAGATATACTTATTGGATTTATGTAAAGTATACCACATTCAAAGTCTTAGTTATAAGTAATTCTGGTATCAAATTCAGTATATGAAGAAAAACTTGAATATATCCACAAGACTTCAAGCTTTATAATACATATTTTGGGCAAACTACATATTTTTGTAAGTACCCTTCCTCCATGGTATTTGATGAATAGATTCCCAAGTAGCACTTACATTTGCATTATTTTCCTTTGGAGATGTATTTGTTCATTTTTCTGTACACATTAACAACTTAAAATTTAATATGAATTTTATTGACTATCTCCCCACAAAATAAATGCAAGATAATTTTACTGCTGCATCCCCACAATTCTATAATAATGATACCATTACCAAGATAGCTCTCTTTCTCATAACTGTGAGTCATTCTCCAATTTTCTTTTTTAGCCAGTTACTAAAAACTGATGGGAAAACAATTTACCATAAATTCTGGCAGATGAGTAAAAAAATACTATAATTTTCAGGAAAACTATTCCTAAAATGTGTAATTGTTACTTTAGTGGGCATTTCTTTTCTACCATTGTGACTATTATCTTTGTTTGACTTTATATATTTCCACATTAAGAGGCTGAAAGGGGCATGTCTTCCTTTTCACTTATTTTTATAGGTTGGGAAAGACACAAATACTCCTTTAATATCATTTCCTTTCTATATAAAGGGAATATTAATTTGGATCTGTTAAAAGAATTAACTCCTGCTCAGTTAGAAACTTTAGTAATAAAGCTGCATTTCTATTTTAAGTTAAACATATTAGACTAGACTGAATTAGTGAGGAGCAAAGACAGGAAACCAGGCAGTTCCTGGCATTATGGTTGATGATACAAATTAGGACCTTATGGAACTACTTGATCAAGTTCACTAAATCTACCTTCTCATTTCGTTTCTGTATGTGTAACTCTTCTAACTGAAATAAATGCGCTAGTAACAATCCTCATTGCTCATTCATAACTGTGCCTGTTCTATGTAATCTACCTCTCTAGTTGTTAAGACCTGGCACAGGGATTACTGCCTCCAAAAAGTCGTATGTGGCTGACATATGTCAATGACATATTGGATTCTATAGCACTCTTGTATTTTCTGATGTAGCATTATTTCAGTCTATTGTGATTATTTATTTATTTTTCTGTTTCCTTTCTCCTCCTCTGTTATACTATGGATACCTTCAAAGGAGGATTAAGACTTCTTTCTATAATCTTGTTTTTATCTCCTACATTTTACTCAAACCTACATTACTTAGGGTGCAAGAGGATCACATATCCAATGCAATTTGTTCAACTTCACAAAGTTTGATATCTGCAGCATTTTATCCTGCAACATCACACTTGGTAATCTTTTCTTCCTTTGTATTCTTTGGCACTAGGTTCTTCTGGTGTTCTTTTATCATTTCTCTCTTCTTACTGACCTTCATTTGCTGCTTCTTCCTCCTCCAACAAATTACACTTCTTTTATCCATTGGTTGATCATTCATGTAGATTCAATGAAGTCAGAGGCAAAAGATAATAAAGAGGGATTTTTTAGGGCTCTGCTGTAATTTGTCTCCTTTCACTATCTTTGTCTCCAGTCCCCCTTATTAGTGTCTGTGGCTTCCAGTATTATGTATGTGTTAAACACTTTTGTGTCAGAGCTCATTTCTGAAATTAAAATGATATATCTAAATTCCTATAATACTTCCGCACACAAACAGCACAATGAGGATATAACTAAATTTATTTCATTAAAAATTACTCTATTACAGATAGAATGAAATATAGACTTTTTTTATTAAAATAAGCTTGAATTATTTGAAAAGACTAAGTCATAATGAGAAAGACCCTGAATTTGTATCTTGGCCTAACTCTGTAAGCTGTCAGTAACTGACTTAGTAAACCTGGAGACTTCTCAAAATTGTATTTTAATTGCCTAGAAAAATTTTAACATCTCATCTAAGATATAAAAAATTCTTTGTTTCTATGATCCTAAGATCTGTGATATTAATATTGTAATAGCATTTGAAAAAGAAATTGAAAATAAAACCACGGAATCTTTGAATCTAGATGACTTTATCCAGGCCTGTCCATCAAACCATTTTAAGGTTGCATTGTTGCTCCCTCTTTTCTGTGGTTTGATCTTTTAATATATTCTTCCTTGATTTCCCATCTGCTCTCCATTCTAAACCCACAGAATAAAACAGGGAAGTCTGACTTGCTACTAATTTCCGCATATCTACCTATAGTTGCCATTATTATTAGCAATCTAATAAGACAGGCCCAACAATTACTTCTTCCTAGAACAAAGTTAACTTGGCATTTAGTGGGAACAATTTCCAGGAGCCTACTCTTTTCACATGATTTCCAAGCACAGATTTCAAGCACATTTACAAGAGAATATGTCATTTTTTATTTACCATCATTTAATGTTGAAGCTTATCAACACATACATAACCACTTTTTTCCAATAGTTAAAATTAAACAATTTGTATTTTGAGTGTTTTCCCAGAAATAATAATACTGGAAACATACAACTCAATATTGGTTTAGGAAGTAAACTATCGTGACACAAAAAATCAGATTTAGATATATTGGGAATAAATACTAACCCCCCTAAAAAAATGATGTGCTGAATAGCCTAGTAGTAGTAGCCTTAGACAATGGTTTAGAAAGAAAGATCTGGCCAAGTGGTTAGACTTTTATATTACGTTTAAGAGATTTGCAGTCCTCTTGAGGAAACACAATGTATGCCTTCATTGCTGTTTATATCTAGTTCTACTGCTATTCCTTCACTTTGAACCTAAGAAATTAGGAACTACTTTTCCGATTTTGCAAAAGGAGCAGTAAAAGAAGTCTGTGAATGATAATCAATTCCATCATAAAGGCCAAGTTTGTACTCTTTTTCATATTTTAAGATTTACTATTCCAATTTTACATCTTGAAGTTAATGTAATTTTTTTTCTTTTTTTTTTTACTGAAAAGAACTTCATTAGCTAATTGCATAAAGTTAAACCTTAGCTGTGATGAATGAAAGTTTTCTGACAGTGTATATGTAAGATTAATTTTAAAGGCCTATCTAGTAGGCTTATAGTTAATAGTAGTTTATTGTTTACTTACAAATTTCTTAAGAAGATAGATCGCATGTATTTTTACTATGATAAAAACCTTTTAAAACTTACCTCCAGAAAAGTCATCTATATGTATAAAGCATTTACTTATGTGTGTGTGTGTTGTGTAGATAGATAGATAGATAGATAGATAGATAGATAGATAGAGATGTATTTTCTCCTAATCACATAAATAAAAATTTCAAGTGACTGGAGTAGTATGTATATACACTTTTTAATATGCATGAGTATATACATACACAAACATATATGTAACTTGGGATATGCAAATATATAACATGCACATAATATATACATTTGCAGCCATACCCAGGGGCTCACGCCTGTAATCCCAGCACTTTGGGAGCCTGAGGCAGGCAGATCATGTCTAACATGGTGAAACTCTGTCTCTACTAAAATATACAAAAAATTAGCTAGTCGTGATGGTGGGCAACAGTAGTCCCAGCTGGTGGGGAGGCTGAGGCAGGATAATGGCATGAACCCCGGAAGTGGAACTTGCAGTGAGTCGAGATTGCGCCACTGCACTCCAGTCTGGGCGACAGAGTGAGTGCAGTCAACAGACACATGAAGAAATGCTCATCATCACTCACCATCAGAGAAATGCAAATGAAAACCACAATGAGATACCATCTCACATCAGTTAGAATTGCAATTATTAAAAAGTCAGGAAACAACAGGTGCTGGAGAGAATGTGGAGAAATAGGAACACTTTTACACTGTTGATGGGACTGTAAAGTAGTTCAACCATTGTGAAAGACAGTGTGGTGATTTCTCAAGGATCTAGAGCTAGAGATACCATTTGACCCAGCCATCCTATTACTGGGTATATACCTAAAGGATTATAAATCATGCTGCTATAAAGACACATGCGCACATATGTTTATCGTGGCACTATTCACAATAGCAAAGACTTGCAACCAACCCGAATGTCCACCAGTGACAGACTGGATTAAGAAAATGTGGCACATATACACCATGGAATACTATGCAGCCATAAAAAAGGATGAGTTCATGTCCTTTGTAGGGACATGGATGCAGCTGGAAACCATCATTCTCAGCAAACTATGGCAAGAACAGAAAATCAAACATCGCATGTTCTCACTCATAGGTGGGAATTGAACAATGAGAACACTTGGACACAGGAAGGGGAACATAACACACAGGGGCCTGTGGTGGTGTGGGGGGAGGGGGAAGGGATAGCATTAGGAGATATACCTAATGTAAATGAGTTAATGGGTGCAGCACACCTACATGCCACATGTATAGAGATGTAACAAACCTGCACGTTGTGCACATGTACCCTAGAACAGTATATTAAAAAAAAAAAAAAAAAAAAAAAGGCCAGGCACGGTGGCTCTCACCTGTACTCCCAGCGCTTTGGGAGGCAGAGGCAGGTGGATCACAAGGTTAGGAAATCGAGACCATCCTGGCTAAGAGGGTGAAATCCCCTCTCTACCAAAAATAGAAAAATTAGCCAGGCGTGGTGGCGGGCACCTGTAGTCCCAGATACTTAGGAGGCTGAGGGGAGAGAATGGCGTGAACCCTGGAGGCGGAGCTTGCAGTGAGCCGAGATCTCGCCACTGCACTCCAGCCTGGGCGACAGAGCCAGACTCTGTCTCAAAGTAAATAAATAAATAAATAAATAAATAAATAAATAAATAAATAAATACAAGTATATATATCCATTTGCAAGTAAAACACCTGTTAAGTTAAACTACCCAGAGTAATCCCAGCACTTTGGGACACCGAGACCGGCGGATCACGAGGTCAGCAGATCGAGACCATCCTGGCTAACATGGTGAAACCTCATCTCCACTAAAAATACAAAAAATGAGCTGGACGTGGTGGCGGGTGCCTGCAGTTCCAGGTACTGGGGAGGGTGAGGCAGGAGAATGGCGTGAATCCGGGAGCTGGAGCTTGCAGTGAGCCGAGATCGCGCCTCTGCACTCCAGCCTGGGCGACGAGCGAGACTCCATCTCCAAAAAAAAAAAAAAAAAAGAAAGGTAGATAGAGATTCCGAGATTTGCTCTTGCAATCAATCAGCCCTTATAAGCTTAAAGTCTTTAGAACAGATTGTGTTTACCTAAAGATTAATTACCTTTTTAAGTCACATTTATATTATCATGTAAATTTTAAGTCTTTATTACTGATCATTATTTTT
Organism: Piliocolobus tephrosceles; assembly: GCF_002776525.5. NCBI lineage: Eukaryota > Metazoa > Chordata > Mammalia > Primates > Cercopithecidae > Piliocolobus > Piliocolobus tephrosceles. Next base: position 62,751,565 of record NC_045455.1, on the reverse strand, counting down.
GTGCTCTCTATAAAACTCCAATAATATATGTTTTTCTGATTTGTTCTAGTTATGAAATTGAACTTAGAAGGGTAATTAAGAATATTTGTACTTGAAAGGTTTAAGTTTTGCCAAGTTAACCAAATCATTTGTGTAATATTTTCCAAAGAAAAGTAACTCTACATAATAAACTAGTCAAAATGAAGCTAAAATTCTCTTGTGATGCTTTTCTTCTTGTTAAATGTCTTCCATGAGCTGTAAAATCTGCCTAGAAGTTATTATCTGAAACACTAACAGTGTTCTCATAGCTGTATTATTGACGATCAAAAATTCAAGAGAGATTAGAAGATTGTAAAAATTCTTACAATTTTATGTTGCCTTGGCATCTGTTTTCCATGCAAGTTTAACTTTCTCATACCAGAAGCAGGGTTCAGACACCCCTGACACATTTCCAGTTCTACATCACACATAAACGGCTCAAGCCAGAGGCCAGAGATATGAAATTAGAAGCATCTCTCCTGACTGGCAGACTGTGCTCCAGGTTTTCCTTCTGCTTTCTTCAAAGGAACCCTTTGGGCATTTGTCCGTGACCTTAAAGTGACTCGCATCCCCTTCCATTATACATGTTGCTAGTTGTCACATTCTCTCTCTTACTCTCTCTCACTGCTCCTGTGACTGGGAATAGAGGACTACCTTCCTGACTCATTGCACCCTCCTTGTCCAGGATCTGTAAGTAAAAATCTTTTAACTTGTTTCCTATTGTGGTAATATATTGAATCTTCACCTTTCATGGGAAGAACTAAGGGCTGCCCCAGACCAGGTTTCTCCTCGGGATGTGGATGAGGGGAGGGGAAACCCAAGGTTGGGCTTCCAGCACCAGAGTGATGGTCAGACACGGGTCAGACAAGACCCACAAGAGCACTGGCCAGTGTAACCAAGTTTTCTGTGTGGGGGTCCCTATTTAAGCAATTAGGTTATTGCTTATACAGTAAGCAAATTTTATTTATTTATACATAATTTTTTATTATTTATACAAACAAGCAAATGTGCAACAAAAATTATTTATTATTTATTTGTACAAATAAGCAAATTACCTGGCCCTCCACCAGGTAAAAGAAGTATCCCATGAAAGGCAATCTGTAAACACCCATGTCCATCTCCCTTTCATTTCCCATTAGGGCAGAGTTGCTAGCTGCTCCGTTACTGGAACCTCAATTTAGCCGAGCAAGGTATAAAACGAAATCCCTGAGGCCCATATCTCTTTTTTTTTTTTTTTTTTTTTTTTTTTTTTTTTTTGAGACGGAGTCTTGCTCTGTCGCCCAGTGGCTGGATCTCAGCTCACTGCAACCTCCGCCTCCTGGGTTCACGCCATTCTCCTGCCTCAGCCTCCCGAGTAGCTGGGACCACAGGCGCCGGCCACCTCGCCCGGCTAATTTTTTGTATTTTTAGTAGAGACGGGGTTTCACCGTGTTAGCCAGGATGGTCTCGATCTCCTGACCTCGTGATCCGCCCGTCTCGGCCTCCCAAAGTGCTGGGATTACAGGCTTGAGCCACCGCGCCCGGCCCATATCTCTTGCTACTTGGAAGACAATTACAGCAAATGGAATGATTACATACACAAGAAAAAGAATCAGAGATGCTATTGAGGATATTGGCAAAAAAAAAAAAAAAAGCAAAGAGAAGAAAGCTAGGAGAAAACTAGACTTTCTTTTTGCTTGGTGAAATAGAAACATTTGTACTTAAAAAAAATTTGAAGGAGAAGATATCTCTGTAGAAGTTGTTCCAAAACAAATAGAAGAATCCTCTCAGAAAAAGCAGGGAGTTCACCCATTCACTGCATCTAGTTGATGACTTTGTTAAGGTGGGAAATTTCCTGGGTAAGTACAATAACATCACCCTTAGGAAACATTGGCAAAGTCTTAAGGGAAAAAACATAGAAGTAGAGCACAGAAAAAATGCCTAAGATTTTTAAAATTCTAATGTATATGTTTATGTGTGTGAGAAATAGGAATAGCTGACATCTACATAGACTGATACTTATATGTAATATTTGATATGTGCATATCAGATAAACATGACATGTGAAAGCAGATGTCTGTTTAAAGTACAAAAGTGACACTTGTGATTTTTACGTATGGTTCAGCATTACATTGTTTTCTCTGTCAATGGTGTGTTGGATCTGGCTGTGAGCCCAGTTCTCTCACATAATGATTAACCTGAGACTAGCACAGTACCATCTGGTAGTGTCTCAGGTATGAATTACATGAAAAAATATCTACCAATTTATGTATTTTATCCTGAAAGTGTAATAAGTCATGATACGACACTCTTTCTGTGATGGAGCCATGACATCTCTTACAAATAAATTAAACAGGTAAGATTTTATTTGATTGTTATAGAAAAATGAAAAAAACTATAAAATCTAGGGAACAGGTGCAGAATAATAACATTTTTATGGAGTCAGAAATTTGAAAGTAATCACACACTTTTTAATATGGCGAGGAGCCGAATAGTTATACAATGAAAGGTAATGTAGTAAAAGACAAACAGGCACTACTGGGCAGGATTGTGTGAATCTATGAACTTTTCATCAGAAAAGAATTAATGATCTTTAACACTACTTTGTAACAAAGGAATGGAAAAAGAACATTTTCTTTTCTTTTGTGTATGTGTGTCTATTTGTTTTCTTGAGACGGAGTCTCGCTCTGTCGCCCAGGCTGGAGTGCAGTGGCATGATCTTGGCTCACTGCAACCTCCACCTCCTGGGTTCAAGCGATTCTCCTGCCTCACCCTCCTGAGTAGCTGGGATAAAGACGTGTGCCACCACGTCTATCTTTAGTAGACACAGGGTTTCACCATGTTGGTCAGGCTGGTCTCGAACTTCTGACCTCAGGTGATCTGCCCACCTCAGCCTCCCAAAGTGCTGGGATTACAGGCATAAGCCATCGCATCTGGTCTGGAAAAAAAAAAAAATTATCTTATTAAATGATTTGTTTGTGGGTTTACACAGACCACCTTGTACAATCTACATGTGTATTTGTCTTTCTGTTATCTATCTGTTATCTGTTATCTTATTTTTTTTTTTTTGCTATACATATGATGTTTTAATATTTCTTGTGTTCTATTCCTACAACTACCCCAGGGATTAATATGCATTGTATTCACTATTAGGATTTTCAATAAATACTTTTTGCTAATTCTCTATATTGCTGGGATAACAGTTCACATGACACAGGATGAATTCATTTCACTCATTGAAGATTTGAGCATAATAGAGAAAATTAGATCTGTGCTTATAAAAGATGGATCTTTTATCTTTTATGTTTTATTTTGTTAATAAAGATGTCTTTACTAAGAATCCTCATTAGAATTAGTATGTGTAACAACTAAAAATTTGTCATGTGACTAATTGGATAAGGAATAAATAAATGAACACATACATCTTACATGATACTCTTATAAATAGTTATTTTGACTGTAACTTTAAAATGTGCCTTGATCTGATATTTTCTTTTTCAAAAAGGACACGAGTATATAACATGCTCAACATCACGTTAGTCTGTTATATGTTAAAACATGTTACAACTATATTCTTTTGCTACTTACTCTAATGAATTCTCTTGGAGGAAGTCTAAGACAGCAATGTCTCAGACAGAAATTCATTTTATAATAGGTCATGTAATAGCAAGGCTTCAGGGCATTTAGATATAAAATTTTTAGTTTGTTATTTCCTTTATTTGCCAATCTGAGATTTTTCCAAAACACAAAACTGTCTTCCAAAATCCACTGTAATATTGGTGCTTTAAATAAGAGTTGAAGGTTGAATGAATCTTTGACCTTGGTAGAAATGATGGTGTATGTACATTTTTCTTCACTGAAACTTTAACTCATCATTTTCCTAACTGATTTACAGTGCTTGCTCTTTCTGTCATTCATTTGAACTGATATTTTAGATATGGAGAACACCCCAGAAAATCTAATTCCCCTATTCTTACTGCAATATTTTCATCATTTTTCAAATGGACCTCAAACATGGTATATAGTATATTTGGACGCTAACTGAACACTGGATCATGAAACCTTAACTATAAATTTTCATCACATATTGGCAAAAAAAAAAAAAAAATCTCATTAAGGCATGATGAAGTCATAAGATGTAGTGAAGAAAACGGTACACAGTGTTAGCATATTTTTGAAGATGTCTATATAGAGATGTGAAGCACAAATAAATGTTTACCTTTCTTTGAAAATATACAAAGTCATTTTGATCCTTAGAAAACACAAAAATGTCAAAATTAAGGTTTTACTTTATTGTAATTCCTACGAAGAGGTTATATTCTTTAGTTGCTGTTGATTGATTTGATTGTGGGCATGCGTATTAGGACAGTGCATTCTTATGCTATTATCTCATGAAATCTAAATATCATATATGTCTACATTTTTCTGCATATGTGAGATATTTCAGCTGAGATACATATTAAATTTGATAAGGTTTTAGAACATTCCAATTCATCTCTCTTTCTGAGAAAATCTTCTTGCTGCCATCCTCAATTACTTCACAAACTGATAGAACTTGGCATGTTTAACTGATAAGGGTCCCAGAATTGTGATTAACATTGCAGATGGAAATGGTAAAAGGCAAAGTTGTGCTAACAACGATATGGTTGTTCAAGTATTTAAATTAGAAATTTTAGCAAACCAGCTTCTTTGCACTAAATTTAATCCCTTAAGGAAATGGCAGCTACAAAACACTGACAGCTCTTTTTTTCTCCTTATAACTAGCTATAAATGAGTTACTAGTTTAGCATAAAAATAGTTTGGGGTGAGAAATACACACTTTGGTTTTGTAATTTGAATTGTTTTAAAATTCATTCTTTATAATTCAGTCTATTGTGATATTTAGTTGACATTTTTAATACATTTAATATGTCTATTTGATATATTGCACAAGTGAATGTAATGTAAGAACATAAGACGATTTCTATTACGAAGCATGTCCTCCCACCCCTCACTTAATACTATCAAGACTTCTTAGGGCAAGGACTCCTTTCCAGTATCTGTACATTTAGAAAGCAAATAACAAGAATTGTTCACTATAGACCTATAATTTATTCCTGTAAGTGTGCTTACTATCATCCAAATAATCAAAGTATTGAATATCTTACATATTTTACACTGAATATTATTATGGATATGTATCACTATAAAATAGTGCTTTCAGTTTGCATGCATCCTTATGGTTGAATAGTTTGTAGTGAAACATATTTAATGAAAAGAATAAATTTAAAGGAATTCTGGCATACGGTTACATTAGATGTAGCTTCTCTTTAAAGCAACTTATAGCTAAAATTAGTTTTCATTACGAGCTCTCAATAAAATTTATCAGGCACATTCCATTTTGGTATCTCTTTGACTCGCTTACTTCACTCTTGAGGTTGGACAATTTTCTAATTTTCAGATTTATTTGTGGGCTAACATAGTTTTCAATGAATATTAGTCCACTGATGGAAAGAGTTGAAAAGGTGTTTTAATTTTCTTTTAGAATTCACAGAAAAGGTCTAAGCAGCCAAAAGTAACATAGACGGTCTGTTGCTATTTTAAAAAGATAAATATTTGTTTCCAAATAGGTGAAGAAAAAAATACTTGGAAACTATGGTTCCTTTTCAGTTTGTCTTTAGTTAGTTTCAATGTGACACTTTGGTGTAGTATCTTGCAATCCTAGTCAAGGTAATGTATGAAGACCCCCCCCCCGAAACTATTGCTACAGAATAAAAGATGAAATGCTCCTGATTATTGTAAAAGCGAAATTGCATGCAGGATTATATAAAGACAATGCCAGGTTGGACTGCCAGAATGAGCCAACAGCACATGATGTTCTTCCCCCTGCAGAGAGCCTATGAATGGATGTGCAGTCAGGGAGGTTTCACATCACCAAGATTCCTATCCCAGAAAAGCAGATGTTCATAGCCCTGGGAATGGAATACAACCCTTATGGAGAGCCTATAAATGGATGCATGGGGGGCGCCTGTCCCTATGGATAATATAGGGCTATAAATGCCCTCATCTTGCCACGGCTCTTCTAGGCCTCTTTAGGGTTAAGGCATACTCCCTTCTGAGAATTTCTGGTCTAACCCGTTGTCTAGCTTCACGTCGTGTTTCCATGGATTGTTTGTAACCAGCCTTTGCTGCAACTGTTACTGCTGATTAATATTTTGCTAAACATAGGCTATGGAAAGACTGTGTTTGTTTTTTAAGGCTCCGTTAGAAATTACTGATGCACATACTATATTGTAAATTCTTATCTCTGTATACTGTACTTCTGCATACAGATGTTACATTAAAGAATTACTTCACCCCCATGTGACCATCTCACCTCATAATCAAATGACCCTAAATCCCTCACTAACCTACCCCCGCCCTCACTAAACTTAATAATAAATTACTGGTATATCCAGTGCATTGGCAGCACCGTGGGACCAGAAGGCGGTGATCCCTCTGGACCCAGCTTTCACTATCTTGTGTGTGTCTATTATTTCTCGACCTGCCTATCCCCTTGGGAACAAAGAAGGAACCCCGCTGCATTGCGGGCTGCTGGTCAGATCCTGCAATAAGGTAATATGAGCCCAGGATATGGTCTGCAGCATGCAGCTCAGCACTTGATCTTGTGAACTATATTTACGAGGGAGCAGAATGGGATTATAATAATCCCATTCTTAATTATTACAATAATCGCTTTTACAATAATCAGGTAACCAAAATACTAGGAAGAATGTAAGTGTTTTAATGGGTTAATTCATTATAACAGATATATCTTAGAGCTTTTTTATTTCTTCTATTAAAAGCTAATACATAGATACAGTAAACCAAACCAAACAACTGTAAAGCTTATTGAGTTCTATAAGGCAAATATCCTTGTAACCAGATAAGGAGACAACAATTTCCTAAGGACCCCAGAACCCTCTCCATGTGTCCCATCCCAATTATAGTCCTGTCTCTTCACAAAATAGTAGCCACCTCTCTGGACTTTTGTAGTAAACACTCCTCTGTGTGTTTTCATTTCATACGTCAAGTGTGCAATTCTAGACACTGTAACTCAGTTGTCCCTGTAAAGCATGATAGAGCTTTTGAGTCTCTTTGCTTCCTCATTCTTCCTTTATCCTGCTCTTCTCACCGTAGTTTATCTGTTGAAGAACCTAGGCTCTTTGATCTGCAGAGCATTTCACAGTCTGGGTCTTACTGATTTCACACTCTTTACGTGGTTCAATATGTTCTGCTGACATCCGTATTTCCCAGGTATTGGCAATGGAATCCTGAATTGGGGTCTAATCTTTTTTGGAAGTCATATAGGTGATGTGCTTTTTCAATGGGAGGTACTTAAGACTGGATATATACTTCATGTAAGAAAGAAAGGATAAATGTTTAATACTTACCCTTTATTTACCAGTTAATGAAATATTCCTCAATACTATCTAAAATTTTTAAAAATATAATTATAAATGTATTGATTGTAATTAGTATGCTTTCTGAAGCTCAGGTGGTCCCATTTTGACTAATTCTGGATACTTCACGTTGGTTCTCAAGTCCTTTTGACAAAATCTGGTAGTCCTGATAACTTCCTATGTGTTATGATGACATGATGGTCCAGGTCCAAATTGTACATTTCCTGCTTCAGTTGTGAAGTCAGTAGTTTTTCTAGGAATTTTGGAGTTTTTTGATCAAAATTAATGTTTTGAGATAACAGTCTAATTGTTTCCATTGGCATTGTTCCTTGTACTTTTTGTTTAAGAAAGTATATATATATATAATATGTATTATATATGATAAAATAATATATGTAGATAAATGTGTAGATATATTAATATATACATATAATATTGCTATATATATTTACATGTATTCTATATATGTTAAAATACTTCTTGAGTTTATTTGATAACTTTCCATCCACAGTTAGGACTATTAGGTTTTTGTTTAATTGGGGCTATGGACTGCACGTTTGTGTACCCTCAAACTTTGTAATTTGAAGCCTAATCCCCAACGTTATGGCACTTGGAGGTTGGTTCTTTGAGAAGTAATTAGGTCATGAAGGTCAGAGGCTCAGGGATAGGATTAGTGTTCTTATAAGAAAACCAAAAGACTAGGGTGTTCTCACTCTACCCTTTGTGCTATAAAGATACAACAAATAGACGACCACCTACAAACTAGGAAAAATAACCTCACCAGACACTGAATCTACTTATACCTTAATCTTAGACTTCCCGGACTCAAGAACTGTGAGAAGGAACCTTAACTTGTTTCATCTACCCAATCTACAGTATACTATTAGAACTGCCCAAACTCACTACAACAACCACTTTAGTATTCCATCTATTTAGTATTCCATCTATTTCCCCATTATTACACACTATAAATTCTGTCTCTCATGGGCAGAAAGGATGGCATAGATACAATGTCCTATAATTACTATTTTTTTCTGTCATATCACACACACACAATAGTATTACACAGACAAAACTTAACATTGTTCCCTCAACAGAATTACCGAGAAGAGTTAAAATACTTTTTGCATATGTTTTTGTGTTGTTCACTCAGTTTTTAATTGTTGTACTGTATCTACATTATTAGAACATATAGCCATTACATACTATACTCTGCTCTTTTTATTTCTATTTTATTACAGTCTCTATTTTATTACAGTCTTAGTTTCACAAATAACTATAATTGTAACGCTTATTATCTGGTCATGTTATCCAAAGATGGCACACTAGTAAAAGTCTCAGGAGGAGCTCATGGGAGCAATATTCCCTGAGTCCTCACACATTAATAGCAGTTTGTCTTTACACTTATACCTGTAAGTCATTTCTTTTTCATGCATAAAATTTTTGGCTCACATTTTTCTGCCTTGGGTAACTTACATATGTACATTTCCATTCATTCTGGCCTTATACTGTTTTCATAATGTCTGAGGATAAAATATTTTCTTTGAATTATAAGTTGAATGCCATTCTTTTCCTAGATGCACAAATGATTTTATAAAATATCTGTTTAATATCCAATAATTTCACTAGCATATTTCTTGGTAATGGTTTTTCTGGTTCAGTATTTTCAGGTACACATGGCAATCTTTCAGTATGTAGTTTCTATTCTATTCTGAAAGCTGTCTTGAATTATTTGTTTTTGTACTAATTCTATTGCTTTTGATTCCTTCTTCAAAACAACCTATTATTCATATGTTGGCTCTTACTTTCCATACTTGAATGTTTATCACATTTTCTCTTCTTCCTCGTTTCCTTTTTCTCTTCCTCCTCCCTCTTTCCTCTTTCTCCTCCTCTTCTTTCTTCTTTCATTAGAATTATTTGGGACAAGATATTGAGGTAAAAATTAACATTCCATAAATTTAGCATTTTATAATAAAGTACAATTTAATGGGGGTATAATTTATATTCAGTAAAATTCATCTTTCTTAAATGCATCATATATTTATATATCTACATGATGATGTAACCAGCAGCACAGTCAAGCTAGAGAACATTTTTAACACCTCACATAGTCTGTTCAGGTTCCTATTTAGTCAACCATCTTCTGCTACCCTTGCTGCTGGTGACAACCATTGACATGATTTTTTAACTCTATATTTTTTTACTCTTGTAGAGATTATATAAATGGAATGATACATTATGCAGCCTTTTATGTCTGGCATTCTTCGCTTAGCATAGTGCCCTTTATAAACCTGTGTTTACTTTAATTTTCAAGCAATTCTTTTATTCAGTAAATATTTACTGAGCATCTACTACGTACTAGGTATGTGGTACACTTACCAGGTTCTAGGCTTTAGGAATATAAGAGTAAACAAAGCAGACAAAAAATACCTATCTTCATGGAGACAGAAGATGTAGGAATGGACAGCAAATAATTATTACAAGTTTGTTAGAAGGTAATAAAAAAATAGAGAAAAATAAAACTAGTTAGTATTTGTGGGGCGGGATGAGCAATTTTAAATGAGATGGTCAAATTAGGCCAAAATGAGAAACTAAATTTAGAGGAAAGATTGAAGAGAAGAAGAAATAAACCATAATTGTACGGGTAGCTTATTCTCTGCTACCATTTTTGCGGCTATCGTGAATGGTAGATTTTCTTATGTTTTCTAATTCTTTGTTGATAGTATAGAAAGGTGCAATTGATTCTTGCATTTATCTTTCTCTTATATTTGCTTTATTTTGATTTTTTTAATGTACACAACCAGCTTCTGCAAATCAAAATTGTTTTTTAATGATTCCAAATCCTCATATATTTATTTCTTTAAAAAAAAATAAACTTTTATTTTAGGTTCGGTAGTACCTAAAATAAATTAAAACATGTGTTCATTTATTAACCAATTAATTAATTTATATGAGTAAACTCATGTCACAGGGTTTTGTTGTATAGATTATTTTGTCACACAGGCACTAAACTGAGTACCCAATAGTTATTTTTTTCTGATCCTCTCCTCCTCTCATCCTCCACCCTCAAATAGGCTCCACTGTTTGTTGTTTCTCATTTTGCATCCATGAGTTCTCATCATTTAGTTTTCACTTATAAGTGAGAATACACAGCATTTGTTTTTCTGGTCCTGCATTCATTTGCTAAGGATAATAGGCCTCCAGCTCCACTTATGTTCCAGCAAAAGACATGCCTTCATTCATTTTTATGGCTGCGTAGTATTCCAAGGTATATGTGTACTGCATTTTCTTTATCCATTCTCTCACTGATGGGCATTTAGGTTGATTTCATGTTTTTGCTCTTGTGAATAATGCTGCAATGAATATTCACATGCATGTGTCTTTATGGTAGAACGATTTATATTCTTTTCAGTACATACACAGTATTGGAAATGCAGTTTGATGGGTAGTTCTGTTTTTAGCTCTTTGAAGAATCACCACACTGCTTTCCATGATGGTTGAACTAATTTAAACTCGCACCAACAACGTATAAGCATTCCCTTTTCTCTGAAACCTAGGTTGCCTCCCAGTGTTTTTGTAGTTTTGGGGGAAAACCCACACTCTTAATGTATCAATTGTTTGTTCCATTTCATTGCTGAGTAGTATTCCACTGTATTAATGTATGACAATTTGCTTATTCATTCACCAGTTATAGGAACTCTGGATATTTACCAATTTTTTTATATTATAAACAAAGCTCCTAAAAAAATTTATATAGAGTTCTTTGTGTGAACGTTTGTTTTTATTTATCTTGTATAAATAGAAGTAGGCTCACTACGTTGTATTGCAAGCATATATCCAACTTTATCAGAAGCTGCAAATCATTTTCTAGTTACCATACCATTTCACATTCTCACCAGCTATGTACAAATATTTCCTATTACTTTACATACTTGCCTGAACTTGAAGTTATCAGTTTTACTTTAAAATGTATTCATTCTAATATGATGGATAATTTTTATATTCAGATATTGAATGGTGGTTCTAATTTATATTTCCCTAATGACAATATTGTTGATTATATTTTCTATATGTTTATTTGCCATCTGTACTGTTCTTTTTGAAGTAATTGTTCAGATAGTTTTGTCTTTTTAGTTGGAATGCTTGTTGTCTTATTAATATGCTGTAAGCATTTGTTTTAATTCTGAATACGAGTCCTGTGTCAGATATGTGTTTTAAAAATATTTTTTCTCAGCTGACAGTTTCATTTCATTTTTATACAGTGTCTTACAAAGACCAGATGCTTAATTTTATTTCCAATTTGTCAATTAAAAATATTATCTCTGATATAAAAATCATTTTTTAAACCTGTAAACATGGTTGATACCTTCATTTTATTAAGTATTCATTAAAACTTTCATCAGAGTTTTTGTAATTTGCACTGTATAAATTCTGCCAATATTTATCCTTAAATATTTTATTTTATAAATAGCTGTTTTAATTTTAATTTCTGATTGCTATTAGTTATTATATAGAAATGCAATTTTTTTGTCTAGTATCCTGTGATTTTGCTCAACTCACATAATTAACTTCAGTGAAATTTTTATAGATTTTTAAGGATGTTTGCACATAGAGGATCTGGTTGTCTGTAAATAAAATATTTTTACTTCTTTCTTTCTTTCTCATTTCCATGTCTTTCCTTCCTTTTTCTTCTCACTTTCTTTATTGTACTGTATAGAATCTCAGTACAATAACAATGCTGAATAGGATTGGGGAGACATCCTTCTCTTCTCCAATATCTTTGGGGAAAACATTCAGTGTTTCGTCATTAAATGTGTCACCTGCTGGTGTTGTGTAGACATGCCTCGTCACCTTGAGGAAACTCTCTTCTATTGTTTGTTTGTTGAAAATGATGATCACAAAGGATGGTCATTTTTTTCTCAAATCTTTTGTCTGTATTCGTTGAGATAATCACATAAGTATTTTTTTCATGTATTGATATAATGAAGTGTATTGATATAATGAAGTGCATCTTTTATGTATTGATAGAATGAAGTGCATCTCTGTATGTTCAAGTGCTGAAATCAACTTTTTAATTATATTTTTTATTATATGAAGCTCAATTGTTCATGATGTATTTTATCTATATATTACATTTAAATGTTTGTTAATATTTTAAGTATTTTATATATTCTTTCATAAAGTACTTTCATCTGCAGTTTTCTTGTAATGAGGTGAATGCATGTGACGACAACAGAGTGTCTTCTTAATGGTGCTTGCATGAGGCCAAGGCCATGAAACATGCAACATTCTCCAGCTACAAGTGTTTTCAGGAAAATTTCAGATTTAGTGTAAATTGAAAGATAGGAGAAAAGTGGTGACATAACAGTCATACCAATGTAAACACACAAAGATGGGAACAACAGCTTTTAATATTATAATCAGAAGCAGAATGAAAGACTCTTATTTACATAAAGAGCTAAGTTTTCTCTACCGCACTCAGATAGCACAGATTCACAGAATATTTCCAGATGCATTGCAAAGCAAGTACCTTTCAAGTACTTAAAGATGATAGGACTTTAACTTCAACTTTTAGATTCAAGGGGTACATGTACAGGTTTACTGCATGAGTAAATTGAGTGATTCTGAGGCTTGGGGTACAAATGATCCTGTCACTCAGGTAGTGAGCATAATACCCGATAGGAAGTTTCCAACCTTCCTTCACTACCTCTCTCCCCTCTCTAGTAGTTCCCAGTGTCTATCTTTATGTCCACATGTACCCAGTGCTTAGCTCCCACTTATACCTGAGAATATGTGGTATTTGGTTTTTTGTTCCTGCCCTAATTCTCTCTTAATTCGCTTAGGATAATGGTCCCCAGGTGCATCCATGTTGCTGCAGAAACATGATTCTGTTCTTTTTTATGACTGCATAATATTTCGTGCTGTATGTGTATTACATTGTCTTTATCCAGTTCACCATTTATGAACATCTAGGTTAACTCCATGTGAATTAATTCAGTCACTGTGAAAAGAAGTTTGGAGATTTCTCAAATAACTTAAAACTACCCTTCATCCCAGCAATCCCATTACTGAGTATATACCTAATGGACAATGGTAGAATGGTAAATCATTCTACCATAAATACATGTGCACTTGTATGTTCATCACAGCACTATTCACAATGACATTTTATACCAGTCTTAACATAAGTTACACTTCTTTAAAAATGCCTTTACTATCTGGTTTAAATTACCTCTTTCCCAATCACTGTCTATTACATCATTCTGTTTTAGTGTATTCACTGAACGTATCAATTCTGATATTATATCGTTCTATTTTCTTTTGTTTACATACTATCTTTTCTCCTCAGATAAATTGTGAGTGTGTGTGTGTACACGTGAATGTTTGTGTTTGAGTGTCAAGTGGATGAGATACAGAATGGCAGAGTGAATTACTTTTATTTTATGTACAGAAAAATGTAAGATAATAACTGAAATGTTGTTGCCAGTGAAACGTTCTATCATACAAATGTTTCAATTAACAACTCAGGAATCTGTTTTTAGCTGAAATATTAGAATATGACTTTTTACATTTAGGGATCAAATAATAAAACTGCATTTTGTGATTTCAACACTAAAAATAATTGACAAATGTTTTTCATCTTGAAGAAACGCTGATCATAGCACAAAAATAACACATTGACAAATAACTCATAAATTATTATGAAAAAAGAGAAGCAATTGCTGCCTTAGTGGTTAATGAAGGAAGTCAAAATTTTGCATCACTTATTAGATGAAATCAAAAGTTTCATAAAAATCAATTATTAAAAACCATGTGTAAAATTAACCTATAACATTCACAGCAAACACAACAATGACAAATGACATGACTAAGTGATTCTTGCAACTGATGACACTAAATATAAGATAGATCTCATCCTTGGACTTGTTCTGTCATAAGATACAATAAAGAGCATCTGTCAAACATGAGAGAAAGGCATTTGGAGATAGGAGAATTTTTCCATAGCAGCATTTATTAAGGTTTGCATCACATCCCAGCAACAGATCTTATGTAAGTAGGAATTAAAATGTGTTATCAGAATACCAAAGAATGGTGGATATAATTACATACCTTTATGCTTGAAAATATGTTGTATGCTGTATGGCATACAACATATGTCATTTCAGCAGTTTTAAATGGGTACTTAAAAAGTTTTAAGAATTTAATTAACTTAGATTTTGTTGTAAGTATATTAATTTGTTTTTCAAGTATGATACTTAAAGTATAATGTTCACACTCTTAAGAGAGCAAAGCGATCAAATATAGTCTTAGGAACACACGTGCAGAGACTGTCAATTTGTTGATAGCCTGTAGAATATGATATACATTTTTTGTCAGATGAGAATGAAAAGTAGATGTGCTATAAGAACAGGATGTAAGTTTATTGCAATAGTCACAGTTATAAGACCATTTATCTATGTTGTGCTCTTCTACATTGATTAAATCTTCTTGGTTATTCAAATCAAGTATATGATTTGATTAGCCTTATAACACTTTGCTCTTTATCTCACTTCGAATCTCTTTTCTCATTTTCCAAGGCTCTTTGTTCAACCTCATTCTATTTAGGCTTCTATTTCAATAGTAGTCTATTTGATCTTTCCTCTGATGCTCTATTAGCATTATTTGCATGAGTTCTCAGAACTCTTTTACTCATTTCAACCATTTTTACTCTCCTTAAAACTTTTAAAGTATGGATAAATGAATAAAGAAATTTAGTAATTTATTGCATGTGTACTGAAAAGTATACCATTCATACACACTCTATAAATTATTTTGTTCAAAATAAATAATTTTAAAATGCTATGAAATGTCAACAGTTCTTACAAAAATTATGCCTATTGGCCAGGCATGGTGGCTCATGCCTGTAATCCCAGCACTTTGAGGAGCCGAAGTGGGCAGATCACCTGAGGTCAGGAGTTTGAGACCAGCCTGGCCAGCATGGCAAAACCAAGTATCTACTAAAAATACAAAAAAATTAGTTGGGTGTGGTGGCACACACCTGTAGTCCTGACTACCAGGGAGGCTGATGCAGGAGAATTGCTTGAACCCAGGAGGTGGAGGTTGCAGTGAGCCGAGGTCACAGCACTGCACTCCAGCCTGTGCAACAGAAAGAGACTATCTTAAAAAAAAAATTATGCCTGCCAATAGTTGTCGGCAATTGGTAGCAATATCAGTTATTAGGAATGTTTTATATTATTTTTGGATGTCTGTTTATTTATGGTTAAGGTGATTGCTTGAAAGTCATACCAAGATAAACATATGGAAACTCATCCATAAGTTAGAAGGACAAATTCCATCTTATTATTGGTAGTTGTCATCACAATCATCACTATCACAAGAGTGTAGACTTATTTTGAAGAGGTCATTTTACCAAGTCATTAAAGGCCCTGATTAATAGCTCCTACTTTGTAGGTCCAGATACTTAAGTTTACATACTCTACTTTACCATAATAATCAGATTCTGAGGAAAACCAGATGTACTTTTTAAAAACAGATTATTCTTTGTAAGGATTATTTGTGACTGACTGTAGTACCATTAACAGTAAACACACCTTGCTATCTACCTTTAACAAGACTAATCCATATCCTAATGTAACCATGGATGTCAACTCTCACTTTGACCAAGGAGCAGTTTTAACTTTGTAGATATGAATAAATAAAATCATGAATGATTTCCAAGTAGATTTATATAATATAGTAATCTCCACTATACTTTACAAAGATTTACAAGCAATTGATTCAGCTTTAGACTATGAGAAAAAAATGACTTTGAAGTAAAAGTATCTCTGTCGTGAATTTTTATGATGAAAAACCAGTACTACCAAATGCTTAAAATATGCTCAGAATGAGGGTTACCGCATGAAAGATGTTTTGTACCTAAAAGCAATCTTTGTGTGAGTTATGAATTTTGAGGTAAAATTCTGAATCTGCCACCATATGGGCTTGAACAAGTTAGTTACCTCATTTTGAATGAAAATATTGAATGAAAATCTCTCCCAACTCTGGAAATAGATATACTTCTCTAGCAATTACTCTCATCATATTATTTAGGAATTTTTGAATGACAATTTTAATTTCTCAAAGTGATTTTAAAAAAACCCTAAATATTCTCCCACTGATTACTGAAGGCTCTCTCTACTACTGATAGTAAATCAGAGAGGCTAGCCTAGTCAGTGTAATATCATGCAACTATTTCCGAGAGACTCATGGTTTATTCTACTGGGTTTAGTGAGGTGCACAAAGACAATTTGTGACCCATAAGGCACATTTATGAACTTTAAAACATGGCATCACTCTTATGTGATTTTTATGGACCTAAGGAACTTGGGTTCAATAGCAAACTGAGTTATGTACTTGGAAATCTCTACTTCTGCAGAAAGTCTTTGAAAAAGAGATGTGACCAGACAATGTCAGAGGAAGATTAGAAAGAAAGAAAGAAAAAAAAAAAAACCTTCTCTATCCCTATAGATTATTTTATTAGACTCTCTACATTATATTTAATAATACTTTTTTTATAATTCATTTACTTAAAGTTCAGTAGATAAAAGAGTATCTATTATTTTAGATATTAGAGGAAATTATCATCTCCAAATAAATACAGATAGAGCCCTCCTCATCAATGGCTACAGTTTTATTTTAATGGTAAAAATTAAGTAATGTAGTGTCTTTAGAAATGACACTGCTCAAATGCTAGTCTTAAGTAAGCAAAAGGAAATAGAAGCAATTAAAAAAACCAGTAACCATAGAGCGATAAACTTGCCTCATCTCTGCAATTTCTACCAGAATCTTAAGTTCACTGTAGTGCCTGAGATTCACTCTCTCATTTCTACACTTCACTTCCAGAGTATCCTAAAAACATGTAAGGATTCTTCATTTGGCTTCATATTCTATGGCTATAAACTATCTCAGTATTCAAACAACTTCTTCTGACATACTTTTATTTTGTTAGTAAATTTTAAATCACAGAAGTCTATAAAATATCAATCTAGCTTATTATAATCAGAGATTTGACTGACTGCTGGTCCCTAAAAGCTTTTTCGTAAGTGTTGGAAAACTAAAAGCTTTTGGTAAAGGTGTGAAAAAAATTTATCTGCAATTCAATAGATTTTGTAAGATGCAACTTAATCATGAAGCTATGGTAAAAATTTCTCCAAAACAGATTTAAAATGGAGTCCAAATGATTGCATTGTGCTTTAAAATCAAATGTAAAATAAGATTTTCATCAGAATATCATGAGCAGATTGAATTTACCTTTCAAGTCTATTAACTATTTGCTTGGGGTTGATTTGCCTTAAGAAAAGGGGAAAATTCAACAACCCATTTTGTGCCAAAATTAATTCTAACAGTAATACATTTTGTGCTCCACTGACTTTCAATTTATTACCAGTGGAGCTTGGTTGATTGTTTTGATCTTCAGTTTATTGGCAATGAAGTAGGATTTACTATGCCACCACCTTTCAGTAACATAAATGTTACTTCACTGTGCTGGTGCTGCATTGTACAGCACTACAAGAAAATTATTTAATTGTCTATCTTTGCCTAAACTGATAATACTTTTGAGTGTAGTAGAATGTTTAATGTCAAGCTTGTCTCTTTGCATATTTATTTTTGCAATGTCAACTCATAAGAGGTAAAAAATGTGAGTCTAAGGACCTGACATTACGATTTGATTACGCTGACACCAGATGGCAGTGAATAGGTCCCTAGATATTAGATATTAGAATACATGTAACTTTATATCCAAAGAACTGGATAACCTTTAAAAAATATTTGAAATTAAACTTCGTGCAATGTGCTCAAAGATAATTTTTTAAAACAGCTTTAAAGAATAAAGATAAATAGTGTGATAAGTGTATCTTTTCTTAATAAGGCATGATTTTTTACATTTAATTTATGTCTTGGTTTGGAAGCCTAGTTTCAGTGTCAAAGTAAGTCTGAATTTTAAGTTTTTGGTAAGTTTGTTTGGACTTTTGCTTAATTTCTTATAAACTCAGGTTTCTTCATTGCCAATATTCTGGCAACTCCTTAATAAGTTCAAAAATATTTTGATTTTGTTTTCCTCTCAAAAAACTGTTTGTAACAACTTCTGTTCCATATAGATATACTCTAAAGTAGACTATTTCACATTTAGTTTAATATAACTCTCTGTCAAAATTACTGACTCCAGAAGATGATTTCTAGATATTGATTGTCTGAAAAGCATCAACTTATCTCTTTACATATTCAAATATACAACTTTTACCTCTCTCAGAATTTCTAGAAGAACATTAGGGTTACAATGGCACAGTGTTAACAATGCCTTATATGAAATGTGGGGGACTGAACATTAACAAGACACAGGGGAGATGTTTGGTAAGGGAAAAGCAATAACCCTCCGAAAATATCTCTTGGGCAGATGCATGATGATGTTGTCATTCATTAGGTTAAGTGTATGGACTAGAGGCAGGGCAAGTAAGTTTCAAAGGATAATGTTATTTGTGATATTTTGTATTTGTGATGATTCTGTGAATTTCAAGTAGTGATATAACATAGTAGTTATGTTAATTGATTTAAAGATCATACAAAAGACATGACCTAGATATGTAAATCTGAAAATCATCATCAACATAGAGGAAATAGCTCCCAGGTTAAGCCTGACAAAGTATTACAGGGTTCTTCTAATATTTTAGGAGTGTGAAAAAAAGTGAACTCCTTCAACAAGATTGACAAGTAGCATCTCAGTATATGGAAAGGGGCAAAAAATGCTACTGTCATGAAAATCAAAAGATAATAAACTTTCAACTAGAGAAATTAACAGGAGAACATTCTATGGAATACTCCAAATGAAAGAAAAATAGTTACTTAGTGGTTTTGGCAATGAATAATTTTACTGGTACCCTTAATGAGAACCATTTCTGTGGAGTGGTGTGGGAAAAATTCAAATTACAGAAGTGGTAGATATTGACGTGGAATTATTGATAAGAGATCACTCTTTACCATGTATAGTTGTTTGTCTTTGAGTAGACTGCAGAGGGGAATACAAAATCTATACTAGGGTATATAAAGTACAAGTTGCTTAAGTCTCTTACAGAAGATACTTAGCTTATCGTAAGGGCTCACTACATGTTAACTGTGATTCTTTGTAGGATGTGAAACTATTTCTTCCCTTCTGATATCTTTATGTGTAGAGAAAGAGTTTGGGTCTTGTATTAGTCCATTCTCACACTGCTATGAAGAAATATCAGAGACTGGGTAATTTCTAAAAAGAAATACGCTTAATTGACTCAGTTTTGTATGGCTGGAGAGGCCTCAGGAAACAACGATCACGGTGGAAGGGGAAGCAAACATGTCTTTCCTCACATGATGACATGAGAGAGAAGTGCCAAGCAAAAGGAGGAAAAGCCGCCTATAAAACCATCAGATCTCATGAGAAGTTACTCACTATCACAGGAACAGCATAAGGATAACCACCCCCATGATTCAATTACCTTCCACCAGGTCCCTCCAATGACATATGGGGATTATGGGAGTTCCAATTCAAGATGAGATTTGGGTAAGGATACAGCCAAGCCATATCATTCTGCCTTGGACCTGCCCAAATCTTATGTCCTCACAATTCAAAACACAATCTTGCCCTTCCAAAAGTCCCGCAAAGTCTTAACTCATTCCAGCATTAGCTCAAAAGCCCAAGTCCAAAGTTTCACTTGAGACAAGTCAAGTCCCTTCCATCTATGAGCCTGTAAAATAAAAAATAAGTTAGTTATTTTCAAGATCCAATGGGGGTACAGGCATTGGGCAAATACTCACATTTCAAATGGGAGAAATTGGCTAAAATAAAGGGACTACAGGCCCCATGCAAGTCCAAAATCCAGTAGGGCAGTCATGAAACCTTCAAGTTCCAAAATGGTCTCCTTTGAATCTGTGTCTCATATCCAGGTAACGGTGAAGCAAGAGGTGGGCTCCATGGCCTTGGGCAGCTCCACCTCTGTGGTTTTGCAGGTTACAGCCCCACTCCCAGATGCTTTCATGAGCTAGAGTTGAGTATCTGTGGCTTTTCCAGACCCTCAGTGCAAGCTGTCAGTGGATCTACCATTCTGGAGTCTGGAAGACAGTGGTCCTCTTTTCACAGCTCCACCAGGCAGTGCCCCAGTGGGGACTCTGTGTGAGGTTTTCAACCCCACATTTCTCATCTGCAGTTCCCTAGCATAGATTCTCCATGAGGGATCCACCCCTGCAGAAAACTTCTGCGTGGACATCCAGACATTTCCATACATCTTCTGAAATCTAGGCAGAGATTTCCAAACCTCTTGTCTTCTGTGTACCCATAGGCTAAAAACCACATGTAAGCTGCCAAGGCATGGGGCTTGTACCCTCTGAAGCAATGGCCTGAGCTGTCCATTGGCCTCTTAAGCCACAGCTGGAGCCGAAGCAGCTGACATTCAGGGCATTATGTCTTGAGGCTGAATAGAGCAGGTGGCCCTGGGCCTGGACCACAAAACCATGTTTCCCTCCTAGACCTCTGGGCCTGTGACAGGAGAGATGGCTGTGAGGGTCTCTGACTTGCCCTGGATAAATTTTCCCCATTGGCTTGGTGATTAACATTTGGTTCCTCAATACTTATGCAAATTTCTGCAACTGGCTTGATATTTCCTCTCAGAAAATGGGGTTTTCTTTCTAGTGCATTGTCAGGCTGCAAAGTTTCCAAACTCTGCTTCCTCTTGAACACTTTGTTGCACAGAAACTTTTTCTGCCAGATTCCGTAAATTATCTTTCTCAAGTTCAAAGTTCCACAGATCTCTAGGGCAGGGGCAAAACGCTGCCACTCTCTTTGGGTAGCAACAGTGACCTTTACTTCAGTTTTCAATAAGTTCCTCATCTCCACCTGAGATGACCTAACTGTTCTAGTTACTATCAGCATTTTGGTCAAAGCCATTCAACAAATCTCTAGGAAGTTCCCAACGTTTTTTTTTTCTTTTTTTGTTTTTGAGACAAAGTCTCACTGTGTTGCCCAGGCTGGAGTGCAATGGTGTGATGTTGGCTCACTGCAACCCTCACCTCCCAGGTTCAAGCTACTCTCCATCCTCAACTTCCCAAGTAGCTGAGATTACAGACACCCACCATCATGCCTGGTGAATTTTTATATTTTTGTAGAGACAGGGTTTTACCATATTGGCCAGGCTGATCTTTAACTCCTGAGCTCAGGTGATCTGCCCACCTCAGCCTCCCAAATTGCTGGGATTACAGCCATGAGCCACCATACCTGGCTGGAAGTTCCAAGCTTTCCCACATCTTCCTGTCTTCTGAGTCCTCCAACTCTCTAGGAATTTCCAAACTTTCTCACGTTTTTATGTCTTCTTCTGAGCCCTCCAAACTGTTCCATCTCTGTGTGTTACTCAGTTCCAAAGTCATTTCTGCATTTTTGGGTATCCATATATCAGTACCCCACTCTTTGTGGTACCAATTTACTATATTAGTCCATTCTCATGCTGCTAATAAAGATAAACCTGAGCCTAGGTAATTTATAGAGGAAAGAAGTTTAATTGACTCACAGTTGTGCATGACTGGGGAGGCCTCAGGAAACTTACAATCATGGCAGAAGGGGAAGCAGACACATCTTTCTTCACATGGTGGCCAGAGAGAAATGCCAAGCAAAAGGGGAAAAAGCCCCTTATAAAAGCATCAGGTCTCATGAGAACTCACTATTATGAAAACAGCATGAGAGTAACCATCCCCACGATTCAATTACCTCCTACCGGGCCCCTCCCATGACATAAGGGGATTATGGGAACTACAATTCAATCATGATTTAGTATGCTAAATATGACTACAATTCAAGATGAGATTTGGGTGGAGACACTATTTAGTATGCTAAATAGTTGAGTGATGAAATAATCTGTATAACAAAACCATATAACACAAGTTTGCCTATATAACAAACCTGAACTTAAAATAAAAGTTAAAAAAATAAAAAAAGATAGAGCAAGATACATCATACTTGCAGTAATGTATATGTTATAACAAGAAAAAGTGTATCCACACATGATACATCTTTTGTTTGTAAAACTTGGACCAACATGGGAGAAAATATACTTCCTTGTTGTTTTGTAATATATTTGTTAAAAAATAAAGAAAACTTTTCAATTCCTGAAATGAACAAGGCAACATTATAATTGTGTGTTACCAATGCCAAACAATCATGAGTACAGAATAATCAAGAGAAGGAGGCAAAATGGTGACCTTGTCTCATTTTTGGAACTCAAAAGAACAGAAGGCCTTGCTGAGACAAAACACAGGGTGTATCTTCCCATTCTGTTTAGAGCTTCGAAACTGTGTGAATAGAGCAATACCTGAGCAATTATTGCAAATTAATATCTGATTTTTGTTTAATTAAACTTGAGTAAGAGAATAAAGAGATTTCACTGAAAATCTGTTTGGATTAATACCTGTCCCTTGGAGTTCTAAAGCTCTTATATGCTATTTTTGATTAAGCTGGATCCTGGCAAGGAAAAAGTAGTCTGTCTTCATCTTTGGCCAAAATATACCTACATATGCCCTTTGTTCCTGAACACTCAGGAATTTTCTGAAAGTAGGAAATGTTAAGATATGATGATGCAGAGAGGAAATATGTTTTACGTTTCTGGAAGAAAGAAAATGTGGTCCTTGACTACAGACCACTTTGGTCCCACGATATCGCTGGAGAGGTTTCCTTTGCTGTGTTATTTTCATGTTTCTCTTTCACTCTTTTATATTCCCTTCTTTCTTCTTCAGCGGATACTAAATTTCTTCATGCAGGTTGCAGTTCCCTCAACTTCCATTACTTAAGATATAAATATAAACTTTAGTATGTTCACAAAATCCAATTGTATGCCAAAATGCCAAATTGTATGTGGATAAGTGTATATTAATATATGCATTTTCTCTCTCTGTATGTGTGTCTCTCTGAGCTGACCTCTGTTTTCTCTTTCTTTCTTTTCTTTCTTTCTTTCTTTCTTTCTTTCTTTCTTTCTTTCTTTCTTTCTTTCTTTCTT
>NC_045455.1:62715818-62728091 GCF_002776525.5 Piliocolobus tephrosceles | reverse complement strand
CTTCCTTCCTTCCTTCCTTCCTTCTTTCCTTTCCTTTCCTTTCTTTCCTTCCTTCCTTCCTTCCTTCCTTCTTTCCTTCCTTCCTTCCTTCCTTCCTTCCTTCCTTCCTTCTCTCTCTTTATCTCCTTCCTTCCTTCCTTCCTTCCTTCCTTCCTTCCTTCCTTCCTTCCTTCCTTCCTTCCTTTCTTTCTTTCTCTTTCTTTCTTTCTTTCTTTCTTTCTTTCTTTCTTTCTTTCTTTCTTTCTTTCTTTCTTTCTTTCTTTCTCTTTCAAATAAGTCATTCATCCCCAATAAAATAAGAGAAATGGTTAATCAAAAGTGAAGATAGAAGAGCAACATTAAGTGTACATACCTGGAAATATATGAAGTACTCTTAAGAAATAGAGAATTTTTCAGGCCAGGATATAACTTAATGAAGCTTTTACAGGTATATAAAAAATAAATCATATTTTAAAAGGGACTTTCTCAAATAGGCAATGAATCCACTGTCCAAAAGACTGCCCAAGACCCTGGATGCAAGAACTTCATCTTCGAGACACTAGTATAGAAATGGATGCAAGCAGAAGTCATAGAATAGACTTTGCAATGAAACTTGATTAATGAAATGAACACTTTCAGCAAATAATAATAATAATGATAATTTTCACGAAATAATTTCCCCAATGCTAAACTTTATGTAGTAATAAGTGACCTGAAAAAACACTCTTACCAAAAACTCACAAAGGTTAACCATACCTTTAAGCTAACCAGGATAGCCAGCCACCCTGGGCAAAAACCTGTTATTTTTGGACCTCATTTTAAGCTCCTTAAAATAGTTTCATAGAATTTAATCAGAATTCCTTGCTTAATGTCATTTATTCACTTCAACTTTCAATAAATATTTATTGAACAACTACTGTGGTGGATATAGCGTCTATTTTATCTAAATAAAATGTATCTAAATAAAATATCCATGATCAGTGAACGTGGCACTTACTTGCTTTACTTATCAATTTTTCATACCGTTTAAAGAAAAGAGCGTAGGTATGATTGGGCATAGGTAGTCCACTTTGATTATTTTTAATCTAAATGTGGTAAAAGGAAGACATCAATTTCGTTACTATTCATCTAACCAAATATATTTTGATTAAAATAACTAAAATAATACTTTCAAATGTTAAACTTTTATGGACTTTCTAAAACGAAGAAAACATTTCCTTCTGTTTAAAATTAAACAATTGACAAAGCACAGGAACCCTGATATATAATTTGAAAGGTAACTTGTAAAATCCTTCAATAAAATAAAATAATAAAATAAAATTCTGAATTTATATAAATTATTTCATAAATACACTGAGTTGATAGGTGAAAAAATATGAACAATAATTGGTCTAAGTGTGTTTATGTTAACCAAAATAAATGCTAACTATATCTTTCATTCGCTTAACATCCTGTAAGCATTTTTTAACTAGATACGTTTTATACTTATAAAATTATTTTTAAACCTTTGTATTTAAAATTTAAAGAGAAAGATGGCTACTTAAAGAATGAATAATAAAATTGATGTCTTCCCTTGATTATTCTAGTTATTGGTTATTAAGATTATGATTTTAAATTGCTTGTGTAATTTACTCATTGATCTACTAAACATATAAAATATAAGAGTATTTCAGGACAGATTCCACTGAAAAACTGTTCTACATAAACGTAAATACAGAAGCATTTTGTGTATACTTTGTTCTCCATATGAAATATTATCCCCTTTACCAAAGTAAAGATTACCACCATTACCTTATATCAAATTTTATTCCTTTTTTATATTGGACTTTTTGAGCAAATAATTTAAAATGTTTATCTCCTATAATATTTAAAAATCCATTATATTTGCCACCACTAATTTTATTTTACCACTTACGTGATAGGTTATTTCAAAAATCACATCTGGATATCCCCAAGCATTTCGACTAAGTTTGTCCTGGGAAAGATGTATCAATATTGTTGTATATATACCCAGTTAGCGAAGTCCAAGTCACTAAAAAAAAAATCACTTCTTTGGGAATATAATTCTATGAGCTCTCTCTTCTCTTTTTGTTGTCACTAAACTCTCTTAAATTCTCTATTTCTTCATGCAGGATTACTGACCAAAAGAAATAATCTGGTGAGAGTTTGTCTGTATTGTGCATTTATTTTTCTTTATCTATAGTTTCTTGATTATCAGATAAATATTGGTGCCTGTCTTCTTTGAATACCTTTCATCCTCTGCAGTATAATTTTTTGTTAAAGTTTAGAGACACAACAATTGAATTGCATAAATCTACTCATTATATCGTTTAAGCTTTGACTTTCTATTGTAGCCTATGGGAAAGAAGGCCTTTCCCTACTCTGCAGTCTAAATTTAAAAGCTAGAAATATGACCAGATGTTCTCATTAAGCATTAAATGAATACCATGCATGTATATAATTTCTTTCTTACACATAATATGCCCTGCAATTTTAGTTTTAATTAAATATGGATTTTCTTTTATACTTAGCTCATTCTCCAGATAGCTACCCTAACTGTAATAATATTCTTAGTATTCTCCAATGCCACTGAATTTTTATAGAGTCAGTGTCTCACGGTGAAACCTCAGCTAGAAATGTATGACATTTATGATCTCTTCACATGAAATGAGAGCTCCTAAAATAAACGTTTCCCTTCAAAAATGAACACTAAGCATTGAGAGAAAATTCAAAAGATTTATAAAATATATATATTATGATTCAGACCAAAGGAGAATATTTGTCCATCTCCTCATAGGTATTCTTAAAATACGTTCTAGTATGAATAGAATGGCAGAAAACTTGTACAGGCTTCAGTGTCAGCTTTCAAGGTACAGAACGAAAGAACCATTCACTGAGAAATCGCTAGTCATTCTTTTTTTTACATAAGTAATTATGGAGTATAAAACACATGCCTGGCACTATGCTGAAATTTGGAGTATGGAAATTAGAGGACAAATTTGCTGCCTGCTACTGTGCAAACAGGCAAAATGTAGAAGCAGAAAACACAATCATTGCTAAACTAGATGTACATGCAAAGCACCAAAGATCTCAGACAGGAAGTGTTAACTAAGCTGGTGTTGAAAAAAATACATTGCTTTTGCCACATGGATAAGCCAAGAGAGAGGAAAACATATGTATACTTAGAGGAAAGAGACTTTTTAGCAGTCAATAGTAATGGTTATAAGGCAGGACTTTGAGACTACGGTTTTTAGGTTCAAATGTAACTCCACAATTTACTAAGTGAAAACGTAGGAAAAGTTATGTAAACTCTAAGCCTCTGTTTCCTCATTTGTAAAACAGGAACTGCATCATAGAGTTATCATGAGGATAGCATGAGTCAATGCCTGCCAACTGTTTATAACAGTGCATGTCTAAGTGTTTGTTAAACAAAACTAAGTAAACAAAATTTGGAAACTTCAAGTTTTCTGAAACACAAAAATGTAAGAGGTCATGAGACGAGTTGGCCAGATCATAAATGTTTTCAATTTCTTTAAAAAGATAAACAGAAAAGTTACTTTGAGCAGAGTGGTGATGTGGTAGATTAAAGATAACTAAAATCTTTTGTCACTCTTCCCATTTCAGGAGTGGAGTATATTAATTCCACTCCTCTTGAATCTAGGCTGGCTTTAGTGACAATCTTAATGAGAGGAATATGGCAAAATGTATGTGCCAGTTTGGGGGCCCAGGCATTAACGGATTGTTAGTATCCACTTCCAATCCCTTGAGACATTTTCTGGGAGCCCCAAGCCTCTCTGAGAGAAGTTTGACTATGCAGAAAAGGCCTCTCCCAGATGCTCTGGCTGATGATCCCAGCTGAGCCCAGTCTTTCTGTTTTCTCCACCCTGGTACGAGACATGTGAATGACAATGGCTTCATTCTGTAGATTAGAACATCTCCTAAAAAGCCCACGGTGAAGGCCACCAGCATTAGATGTAAACAAGAATCATTTATCTCAGCCTTGCCTGAATTTGGGACAAATAATATTAGAAGATTTTATTTAAAAAGAGCAGTTGCTTTAACACGCTAAATTTTGGGATAGTGTGTTCTTTAACCATAAATAACTTAATTAAAAGAAGTGACAAGATCCGATTTTCATACTATACATATCTATCACTGACATGGTTTGACTGACCCCACCCAAATATCATCTTGAATTATAGCTCCCATAATCCCCATGTGTTGTGGGAGAACACAGGTGGAGATAATCGAATCATGGAGGCAGTTTTCCCCATCCTGTTCTTGTGATAGTGAATTAATTCTCACAAGATTTAATGGTTTTATAAAGGGCATCTCTCTTCACTAGGCACTCATTCTCTCTCCTGTCAGTCCGTGAAGAGATGCCTTCCACCATGTTAGTAAGTTTCTTGAGGTCTACCCAGCCATGTGGAACTGTGAGTCAATAAAACCTCTTTCCTTTATAAATTACCTTGATCATAGCAGTCTTGATCACAGCAGTATGAGAATGGACTGATACAATCCTCTTGGCCTTTGTGACAGGGGGAAGAATATAATTACTGGGTTTGAGTATGAATACTGTAATATGATAAGAGGCCTTCAGAGAAATTCAAATGAGAGATTATGAGGGTCTGAACAAAATCAGTGTTATTAGATATGAAGAGGAAAAGAATAAATTAAAAAAAATTCTCTTCTGCATTTTTTTCTTTTGCCCTTAGGTTTCTTTTCTACTGCATGGTTACAGTTGAGGGAAAGTGAACTGAGTGGCTTAAATGGAATCCAAGACAGTAGGTTAGAAAGCCAAAGTCCATTTGTTGTGCTCTTAGAAAATTCTTGAAAAGAATCTTCTTTTATGGCATTTTTGTTTGTTTGTTTCAGATACACGTACACACACACACACACACACACACATACCCACATATATACGTATATATGTATATCAAAGATTTTGGATAATTCAGAATCTACTGTTTGCATCATAAACTACTAAATGGGGAAAGATGCAAAATGATTTCAGACCTTGCTGCAGCAGCAATCCCCTAGGTGAGAGGAAATTGAATAAGCAAAGGAGAGTAATAGAGGGGGATAATGATGGTTTTGGGTATTTCTGTGTGAGCTCACCAGTACGCCCATTACTGGAGTTAAATTCTAAAGTATAGGGTAGTTTATGTCACCTTAAAACAAACAAACAAACAAACAAACAAACAAACAAGCAAACAAACTTTTGGCCAGGACCAACAGTTAGAATTCACCTAACAATTCAACCTAATACAAAAACAAAACAAAACAAAACAAAAAAACCCCAAACAGTTGTTTTACAAAACATCCTGTTGGTCTTATAATGACAAATGTGGTGTTTTCTGGGCTGTTTTCTAAATTTTGGTTAAACTGTGTGACTCAATAGGTTGACGTCACCAGCTACAACTTTAAGTTTGAAAAGCACTTTTCTCCAGCAAACAATATGTTTAATGGATAGAAAAGAAATTGATTTTCAAGAATATAGCCTAGGAAGACTGAAAACCTCTTGAAGAATGTCTACATAGAGCATAAATTCAGAGTAACCGAATATTTGCTTCTAAAAGATGTCCTGAGATCAACAAGAGAACATCCTAACCTGAAGTGGCAGATGCAGCCACAGGTTCCTATAGCCCCTTTTAAAAGAGCCGGGGACATATCATAGAATGGGACAAGGGATGTAACTGTCTGGGATCTGGGTGAGCAGCACACAGACTGCCTGTATGGACCGTGACTGAATGTTGTCAGGACCCAGTGACTGATGTTAATGCTGGGAAGGAACAGCTACATCTCAGCAGTGCCTAGGAGGAGATGCCGTGAGGACAAGGAGGACCAGTGACACACTCTTCCTCTATAATGCCAGGCTGATAAAAAAAAAAAAAAAAATGTTCTTACTTCCTGCCTGCCCCAGAGTTCTCTATTAGTCTGGGGATATGTGAGATCTTATATATGAAATCTCTCTTTTTCAACCAGATTTGGAATCATTAATGAGATGACAAAGGAATCAGATTGATGGAGATCAAAATATATTTTTTTATGGGTAAAGCAGAAGGAAAATATGAACTTAGATTTATTGCATACATTACTTCTTTTATCAATTAGTCAGTCTTATTTAGTCGCAACCAGTATTATAAAACCATAGACAGCCCAAGAGGGCAGTACTTACAGGAAGAGAGAATTTGTGTCTCCTGAAGGCAGGCTGTTTGTGTGCGCGTGCGTGCGCGTGTGTGTGTGTGTGTGTGTGTGTCACAGAATGGGATCAGTGACAGAGAGAGATAGAGAGAGCTAGAGAAAGGTGGAAAAGAGGGAGAGAGAAAGCGTATGAGCAAATAATATAAATTATCTTATATATCACATCACTGTTGTTACTGAATATTTCTTCTGAATTTATTTTTAGGCTTTGCCAATTTAGATGTCCTTTTAATTTAAATTAAAATAATGTTGAAATGAAAATGTAAAGTAACACTACATATTTAAAACATGAAGAAACTTCTAGCAATCCAGTTTTTTAAAATGAAAACACATAGACAAAATTACCTTAACAATTAGTGACCTATAGACAACCAATATGAAGAACATATATAAATAATACTTGGAAAAATTAAAAAATATTATTAGCAGTAATAACAATAATAGTTAATCCTTTTTAATTGCTTGTTTTATCAATTTGCCATTTGAAAATGGAAAAATTTTATTTTTTCACTTGCTCTTATTTACCCTTATCGCTTGCTGCATACAATGAATTAAGGGCCAATTTATAAAACCAATTTTGAGACCTACGAGAGGATGAGAGACAAAGGTCTCAGATCAGAGGTTCTAGGATAATGAGAGATATTGAGTTGGAAAGGAAAGTACTAATCTTCATCTTTACTTCTGAAGCTTGGGCAGCAAATTCTTCCATTGGCACCTATTGAAGTCTAATCCAGAGGCTGGGAAATGGACCACTGCATATACCACATGGATGCTTCTGCTAGGACCACTGTCCCCAATGATTCTAAAAGCAAGTTGTAGCCACAAGCTCTGAGGCCACTATCACTCCCACTATTGTGAATGGCTCTGACTGGAGGGCCCTGATTCATGTGCCTGAGCTGTAGATACAGAGAGGGTAGAAAGAGAACTATCTGGTACTTTCAGTATCTATATTGAAAACCAGGGGGCTGGTCATGGTGGCTCCCATCTGTAATCCTAGCACTTTAGGAGGCCGAAGTGGGCAAACCACTTGATGGCAGGAGTTTGAGACCAGTCTGGTCAACATGATGAAGACCCATCTCTATTAAAAATCCACTGCCAGGTGGCACACACCTGTAATCCCAGACACTTGGGTGGCTAAGGCAGGAGAATCGCTTGAACCCATGATGCGAAGTCTGCAGTAAACCAAGATCACATCATTGCACTCCAGCCTGACCAACAGAATGAGACTCTGTCTCAAAAAACAAACAAACAAACCAACCAACCCCAGGCTCTGTCTAATAAGGAAAGGGATTTTACAAATTTAAGATGGAGGCTCAGATGCTGGACAGACAAGAATAATGATAAATATTTTTATGCCTCTCCACCCCCAGCAGTCTTGACTGTGTCAATTATAGAGATTTCTCTAATTACCAGTCCGAAGAGAGGACTTCCCCTTCATAAAAGTTAGCAAAGATCCTTGCTATGCCAATAACCAGGAATAAAAGTACAAACACTTCTGCCTACTGAAATTTGGGCTACAGCTTCACCAATTGCCTGAGTCCAGAGATACAGAATGCACTCACACATATCAAGTTGTAGAAAGTGGGTCACTACTTAACAAAAATACAACAAGGGACAAAAGAAGTCTCAGAGCCGTCGTGAGCTTGTCTCCCAAGGCTCAAGAAAGCTGTGCAGAGTGGATGGAGTCTTCACTGCATGTGTACCACTTGCACCACAGCTGAAGGACCCCAAAAGGCAGGCCACCCTCCGGGGCTACACGACTAATTGGGCAAAACTTTAAAGGGCATCCTGCTTTAGGAGAGAGATCAAAGCCTGGGCAGTGGTTATTTTGAGAGCTACATACAGAAAAGTAAGGGCACTGGGGAGAACTGGGTCAGTCCAGGGCACTCAGAGAACTGTCTACCATCAATTTGCCCTTTTGTCTTTACAGCAACCTAGTGGGAGTTTGTTGGGTTTATAAGGCAATATTAACAAATTTTGGTTGATTTTCCTTAATGTAGGTAGATAAAAACTTTGTGAGTCTGAGACGCTAGCAGTTAGAACCAAATTGAAAGAAGTGGTAGAAAAATAAGTGAAATGTGGAGTAGGGAAAGAATAAACATGGAAGATATTGCCAGGGATGGAATTTTAAGGAAAGATACTAATAACATAATCCTGTTGCTAAACATCTGGTAACAGCTATTTGCAATGTGATTGGACTTGCCCGGTCTTCCTGATTACCTTGGGAACTTGTTATAAATAAAGATTTCTAGGATCAACACAGACTTAGTGAATCAGAGATTCTAAAAACCTTGACATGTTTATTTTCATGTCCAAGATGATTCTTGTGTTCAGATTAGTTCGGGAAATTCTGGGACCTTAGATTATATTTGTTGACATTAGGTTCTAGACTGCAGTCAGTTAATCTAAGTTGCCTGGGTCAATATTCAGTTAAATGATATGACATTTATAATTTAGGAAACGAGCGAGTAAGAGTCGCCCTTTCAGCTGGCACCTAGGAATTCTTAGCCTGAATGACTTCTTTTAGTGCCTAAACAACTCTCTAGGACTTCCATTAACTCTTCTGGCCTTTAAGACACAGTAAAAAGGTAACTTTTGATGTCAGGGATATAGCTTGTAAATTCTCTGTGACCTAACACCTTTTAAAATTCCTCAGCCATGAAAGGATGCCATATGATATTTATCTCTTTAATAAGTCTTCTTTTTCTGATTGACTGGGTACCTGCTTATATCATTTATTTTCAACTGTATTTCTTCTATTGATTTAGATACTTATGTTACAGATGCATTGTAAAAATCACAAGAATAAAGCACTTTAGATCACTTTAATATGCGACGTAGAAAATAAAATACATTTTCTATGAAAGATAGTTCATGCACTTTTAGTTAAAATTATCTACTTGACTTTCCAAAACTACAGCATTTCATCTGTAATTAATGAAGAAAACACATTTTTTAGTTTTAGTCTTTTGGTCTCTAGGGAATTTGGGAGTATGCATATATGTGATGTATGGTGTGTTGTGTGTGGTTTTGATGTATATGCGTGC
Source organism: Piliocolobus tephrosceles (assembly GCF_002776525.5). Lineage (NCBI taxonomy): Eukaryota > Metazoa > Chordata > Mammalia > Primates > Cercopithecidae > Piliocolobus > Piliocolobus tephrosceles. The sequence continues at coordinate 62,718,861 of NC_045455.1, read as the reverse complement.
ATGTGCTGTGCAATGGGTGTCCATGCATGAGTCTGTGTATATACGTATGTTTGGTGTGTACATAGTGATAAAGATGTGTGTGTGTGATGTGGGTGTGTGTTTGTGTGTGTTTTCTTCATACTTTTATTGAAGATTTTGGCCAGCCTTTACCTGCAGCACTCACAGGTGGAATGACATGTTGTCTCCGGTGTCCTTTTTGATATTAATAGGATTTCCCAGCGTCTGACAAAATGTTCACCTGTCTCCTTGGAACAGATAAGAATTCCTGAGTTTTTTTTTTTTTGTCTTTTTCATTGTTTAGTAGCTGGATTCTTTTTGAGAATAAATCGAATCAGGGGAAATGATGTAAAGATAGATATGGGATAAATCAAATAGCCTTTACAAAACTAAAGGTCTGAAAAGCTCCTTGAACGTTTAATTTTAGCTTATTCTCATGTTTCAACTAAGGTATGTTTCTAAATTTTTTGTCTGAAGACTTTCCTTCCCCTTTATTTTAAGGGCATTAAAATGTTTATTTACTTTATTTGGCTGTGATATTTACATTTTGTGACATATTATTTTTTCTCTTATAAGCGTTTTCATGACCTGTAATCTGCATGGTAACATGAGTTAAACACTCATATTAATCTAGACTGTTTTGGTATAAAATTACCTTTATTTATCTCAAATAAAACAATACATTTCTTGAAAGAAGTTAAACTTTCTCATGCTTTTTTTCCCCTCAACTTTCCCAGGCTTAAAAACCCACTGTAAGGCACAAAGTATGCCTTCAGTGAATAATTACTGATTTCACTTGTAAGATTTGGATGGTGAAATTGTTTAGTATATGCGTTGAAATTGTTTAATGTATGTATGAGGTCTACCTTTGATCTGGACTGATAGAAATGTGGTTACTTCTCATAAAACAGCAGGGAAAAAACCCGCCTTCTTCTCCAAGTATGTGCTTGCCTTTAGAAGACACAGAGAAGTAAGGTACACATTTTGTCTAATAAAGGTCCAAAGGAAAGAAGATGCTTTCATTAACTGCACAGGATATTGGTAACAAAAAACAACAAGTGAAAGGAAAAGGTATAATAAGAAGAATGAATCAAAAAGAAAGCAAGAGGAGTAAGAATAAAAGTGAGAGAACTATTAAAGCCATAAAGAGCAAACCTATATATGAAGGATAAGAGGCTATGAAAAGGGAAAAAAATTGAAGATTCAGTTTTTAAAATCATGAGTTAGTTAAATTCACTAGAACAAGCCTAAAATAGTAGACACAATCACATAGATTTTTCAGTCTGGATAGTGTCTAAATGGTAAATAGAAAATAAAAATCCATTTCAACTGGAAACTTTTACTGAGTTCAAGGGCACATAATAAGTTCTACCTTCCAATGTAACATTTGGTTAGTTGGGCCAATAGAAGACTAGCCTTGCTGGGACACAGTGGGAGACAAGGTGGCCCTTTGAAAGTTTCAATTATATCCATCCTGCCCAGAAGACCCTAAAACTCTGAGCACTCCACTTCTAGTCTCTCCTATCCTATTCTCCATACACATATTACAAAGGAGCTTGGGAACCTGGAGGGACTGAGAGTCAGTGCCATTGCCATTAAATTTGTAATATGAGACAGCATTCCTAAAGGGAGACTGTTCAGAAATAGAAGGGGGCTACTCTAGAAATGAAAAGTAGGAAAATGGGAAAGGTTGAAATTGATCAAACTTTGTCTCTCCCCATCCTTAATACGTCTGGTATAAGAATTGTTTTGAAAAATTTTGTACTTGCTGGTCCACACATCATTCTACAATAACATATAAGACCAAATTAAAGCCTAGGCAATATAGTGAGGTCACATTTATACAAAAAATAGAAATAAAAAATTAGGTGGGTGTGGTGACACACAGCTGTTTTCCCAGCTACATGGGAGGCTGAGGCAGAAGGATCACTTGAGTCTGGGAGGTTGAGGCTGCAGTGAGCCATGAGTGTGCCACTGTACTGTAGCCTGGGCAAGAGTGAGAGACCTTGTCTCAAAAACAAAAACAAAAACAAGTTAAAATAAAATTTGGTCTAAGCTAGTTAACATTATTATACATTTTAGGAGCTTTAAAATTTTTAGTCGATTTGGTGTTTCATTTACCGTCTTTGCATTCATTGTCCCTAACAAGCTTACTAAATGTTAGGCACTTTCTTGTTTTAAGTCTAATGTTAGTTCCTAGTGCAATTTCATTCTCCAGCCTTGTCCAAAAGAAATCTAAGATTTAGTTAATATAATGGAGTCATGTATGGAGAAAAGGGGGAACAGTAAAGCTATTCAGGACCAGAAAATAAGCATATTGGCTGTGGTAGGCAGAACTCTCAGATGGCTACCAAAATTCTTGACCTCTGGTGTTCACACCCTAGAAAATCCTCCCTACTTGACTGTGACTATCATGTCCTATAATTTTATGACTGTTATGTTATATTATATGATGAAGATGAAGGGATTTTTCAGATATAATTCAGGTCCCTAATCAGTTCACTTTAAGCTAATTAAAGGAGACTCTCTTGGATGTGTGTGACTTAATCAGATGAGAATACTTTAAAAGAGCATTAAGAGGTTAGAGATAAGTCAGAAAGATTAAAAGGAAGAAAGAAAGATAGACATGAAAAAGAGGAGAGAGGTAAAGGAAGAAGGAGAAAGAGAGAGAGGAAGAGAGAGAGATTCCCTTCCCTTTTTGGCCTCAAAGAAGCCATCAACCATCCTCTAAATTAACTGCTTGTGGACAGGACATGTGGAAAGGACCCCAGGGCAGCCTCTAAGAGGTAGAGCAGTCCCTGACCAGAAGCCAACATAAAAATTGAGACTCTAGTTTTACAGCTATAAGAAACCAAATTTTGCCAAAAATCAGTGAGCATGGATGAGGACTCTGAGCATCCAATTTATGATTACTATTGAGTCATTCTTTTTCCATCCTTTTACTTTTAACCTGACTTTGCCCATATATACATATACATATATATATATATACACACACACACATACATATATATATATATATATATATATATATATATATATATAT
>NC_045455.1:62665835-62715808 GCF_002776525.5 Piliocolobus tephrosceles | reverse complement strand
ATATATATATATATATATATATATATATATATATATATATGGTCTTCTATTTTATTTAGTCTGCCAATCCTTGCCTTTAAATTGGAATGTTTAAGCCATTTATATTCAATGTGTGTAACCAATATGGTTGGGTTCAAAATTGCCATCTTGCTAATATTTTTCCATCGGTTCCATCTGTTATTTGTTCCTTTTTTCATCTTGTCCTATTTCTTTTTAAAATTGTAGTTAAATATACATACTACAAAATTTAGCATCTAAATAATTTTAAATGTATAGTTCAATACTGTAAAGTATATTCACATTGTAACATATCTCTAGGAGATTTTCATATTGTAATATTAAAACTCTATGCCCATTAAATAACTTGATATTTCCCTCTCCCATCAGCTTATTTTCCACAAATTTTATCTTCCTCATTCTCCCTAAACTCTGATCTGTTTCTTCAAATCAAATTTCCTTTTCCTTCACCATAAATCCAAAAGTGCTTCCAAGAAGATATCCAAGACAACTATAGCATTTACTTTTTTGTGTTTCTCTTTATTTTAGGAATCACAGTCCAGTGTTTGTGTCCAATATCTGAAAATATGTGTTTCATATATTTTATGAAGTTTCTTAGTTTTCTGCCAAGATGGTGAAGTCTGTTCCCACTTATTCTGTCGTGATCAGAAGCAGGAGTTTTATCTTTTTTTGTTTATGAAACAATTGCTTTAGTAAGATCAGAATTACAAAACGTTTCCACATTTCATTGAATTCAAAAGGTATTACTACATATTATGCATAAAATATGATAAAAATATACTTGTTTCATCATAAGTTATGGCATTGCAATTTTTTTCCTATTTAGCTGCATTCTTATGATTCTTTCATTCTTAATTGTTATTTTATACATTTGTAAAACAACACACAGTAGTGTTTAAAAAAATGCACAATTTCATCTAAGGCTGAATATATAACACTGGGTAGCACTTTCAGCATTGTGCAGGCATGGGTCTAGGGCTGCTCTGCACTTTTGTTTTCTCTCTTTTTTTTTTTATTATACTTTAAGTTCTAGGATACAGGTGCACAATGTGCAGGTTTGTTACATGTGTATACATGTGCCATGTTGTTGTGCCGCACCCATTAACTCATCATTTACATTAGGTATATCTCCTAATGCTATCTCTCCCCCCTTCCCCCACCCCCATGACAGACTCCAGTATGTGATGTTCCCCTTCCTATATCCATGTGTTCTCATTGTTCAATTCCCACCTATGAGTGAAAACATGTGGTGTCTGGTTTTCTGCTCTTGCAATAGTTTGCTGAGAATGATGGTTTCCAGCTGCATCCATGTCCCTAAAAAGGACATGAACTCATCCTTTTTTATGGCCGCATAGTATTCCATGGTGCATATGTGTCACATTTTCTTAATCCAGTGTGTCATTGATGGACATTTGTGTTGGTTCCAAGTCTTTGCTATTGTGAATAGTGCCACGATAAAGATATGTGTGCATGTGTCTTTATAGCAGCATGATTTATAATCCTTTGGGTATATACTCAGTAATGGGATGGCTGGGTCAAATAGTATTTCTAGTTCTAGATCCTTGAGGAATCACCACCCTGTCTTCCACAATGGTTGAACTAGTTTACAGTCCCACCAACAGTGTAAAAGTGTTCCTATTTCTCCACGTCTTCTCTAGCACCTGCTGTTTCCTGACTTTTTAAAGATTGTCATTCTAAGTGGTGTGAAATGGTATCTCATTGTGGTTTTGATTTGCATTTCTCTGATGGCCAGTGATGATGAGCATTTTTTCATGTGTCTGTTGGCTGCATAAATGTCTTCTTCTGAGAAGTGACTGTTCATATCTTTTGCCCACTTTTTGATGGGGTTGTTTTTCTCTTGTAAATTTGTTTGAGTTCTTTGTAGGTTCTGGATATTAGCCCTTTGTCAGATGAGTAGATTGCAAAAATTTTCTCCCATTCTGTAGGCTGCTTGTTCACACTGATGGTAGTTTCTTTTGCAGTGCAGAAGCTCTTTAATTAGATTACATTTGTCAATTTTGGCTTTTGTTGCCATTGCTTTTGGTGTTTTAGACATGAAGTCCTTGCCCATGCCTATGCTCTGAATGATATTACCTAGGTTTTCTTCTAGGGTTTTTATGGTTTTTAGGTCTAACATTTAATTCTTTAATCCATCTTGAATTAGTTTTTGTGTAAGGTGTAAGGAAGGGATCCAGTTTCAGCTTTCTACATAGCTGGTTTTCCCAGCACCATTTATTAAATAGGGAATCCTTTCGCCGTTTCTTGTTTTTGTCAAGTTTGTCAAAGATCAGATGGTTGTAGATGTGTGGTATTATTTCTGAGGACTCTGTTCTGTTCCATTGCTCTACATCTCTGTTTTGGTACCAGTACCATGTTGTTTTGGTTACTGAAGCCTTGTAGTATAGTTTGAAGTCAGGTAGCATAGTGCCTCCAGCTTTCTTCTTTTGGCTTAGGATTGTCTTGGCAATGTACGCTCTTTTTTGGTTCCATAGGAACTGTAAAGTAGCTTTTTCCAGTTCTGTGAAGAAAGTCATTGGTAGCTTGATGAGGATGGCATTGAATCTATAAATTACCTTGAGCAGTATGGCCATTTTCGTAATATTGATTCTTCCTATCCATGAGCATGGAATGTTCTTCCATTTGTTTGTGCCCTCTTCTATTTCGTTGAGCAGTGGTTTGTAGTTCTCCTTGAAGAGGTCCTTCGCATTCCTTGTAAGTTGGATTCCTAGGTATTTTATTTTCTTTGAAGCAATTGTGAATGGGAGTTCACTCATGATTTGGCTCTCTGTTTGTCTGTTATGGGTGTATAAGAATGCTTGAGATTTTTGCACATTAATTTTGTATCCTGAGACTTTGCTGACATTGCTTATCAGCTTAAGGAGATTTTGGGCTGAGACAACGGGGCTTTCTAAATATACAATCAACAATCACGTCATCTGCAAACAGAGACAATTTGGCTTTCTCTTTTTCTAACTGAATACCCTTTATTTCTTTCTCCTACCTGACTGCCCTGACCAGAACTTCCAACATTATGTTGAATGGAAGTGGTGAGAGCGGGCATCCCTATCTTGTGCCAGTTTTCAAAGTGAATGCTTCCAGTTTTTCCCATTCAGTATGATATTGGCTGTGGGTTTGTCATAAATAGCTCTTATTATTTTGAGGTATGTCCCATCAATACCTAAATTCTTGATAGTTTTTAGCATGAAGAGCTGTTGAATTTTGTCAAAGGCCTTTTCTGCATCTATTGAGATAATCATGTGGTTTTTGTCTTTGGTTCTATTTATATGCTGGATTGTGTTTATTGATTTGCATATGTTGAACCAGCCTTGCATCCAGAGATGAAGCCCACTTGATCATGGTGGATAAGCTTTTTGATGTGCTGCTGGATTCAGTTTGCCAGTATATTATTGAGGATTTTTGCATCGATGTTCATCAGGGATATTGGTCTAAAATTCTCTTTTTTTATTGTGTCTCTGCCGGGCTTTGGTATCAGGATGATGCTGGCCTCATAAAAATGAGTTAAGGAGGATTCCCTCTTTTTCTATTGATTGGAATAGTTGCAGAAGGAGTGGCACCAGCCCCTCTTTGTACCTCTGGTTGAATTCGGCTGTGAATACATCTGGTCCTGGACTTTTTTTTTGGTTGGTAGGCTATTAATTATTGCCTCAATTTCAGAGCCTGTTATTGTTCTATTCAGGGATTCAACTTCTTCCTAATTTAGTCTTGGGAGGGTGTAAGTGTCCAGGAAATTATCCATTTCTTCTATATTTTCTAGTTTATTTGTGTAGAAGTGTTTATAGTATTCTCTGATGGTAGTTTGCATTTCTATGTGATTGGTGGTGATGTCCTTTTATCATTTTTTTATTGCATCTATTTGATTCTTCTCTCTTTTATTCTTTATTAGTCTTGCTAGCAGTCTATCAGTTTTCTTGATGTTTTTGAAAAACCAGCTCCTGGATTCATTGATTTTTTGAAGGGTTTTTTTGTGTCTCTATCTCTTTCAGTTCTGCTCTGATCTTAGTTATTTCTTGCCTTCTGCTTGCTTTTGAATGTGTTTGCTCTTACTTCTCTAGTTCTTTCAATTGTGATGTTAGGGTGTCAATTTTAGATCTTTCCTGCTTTCTCTTGTGGGCATTTAGTGCTATAAATTTCCCTTTACACACTGCTTTAAATGTGTCCCAGAGATTCTGGTATGTTGTGTCTTTGTTCTCATTGGTTTCAAAAGAACATCTTTATTTCTGCCTTCATTTCATTTAAGGAAATCTCCTCCTTCCAATTAAAAGACATAGACTGGCAAATTGTACCCAATAGTCATTCAGGAGCAGGTTGCTGAGTTTCCATGTAGTTGAGCGGTTTTGATTGAGTTTCTTAGTCCTGAGTTCTAGTTTGATTGCATTGTGGTCTGAGAGACAGTTTGTTATAATTTCTGTTCTTTTACATTTGCTGAGGAGTGCTTTACTTCCAATTATGTGGTCAATTTTCGAATAAGTGCAGTGTGGTGCTAAGAATAATGTATATTCTGTTGATTTGGGGTGGAGAGTTCTGTAGATGTCTATTAGGTTCTCTTGGTGCAGAGCTGAGTTCAATTCCTGGATATCCTTGTTAACTTTCTGTCTTGTTGATTTGTCTAATGTTGACAGTGGAATGTTAAAGTCTCTCCTTATTATTGTGTGGGAGTCTAAGTCTCTTCATAGGTCTCTAAGGACTTGCTTTGTGAATCTGTGTGCTTCTGTATTGGTTGCATATATATTTAGGATAGTTAGCTCTTCTTGTTGAATTGATTACTTTACCATTGTGTAATGGCCTTCTTTGTCTCTTTTGATCTTTGATGATTTAAAGTCTGTTTTATCAGAGACTAGGATTGCAACTTCTGCCTTTTTTTGTTTTCCATTTGCTTGGTCAATATTCTTCCATCCCTTTATTTTGAGCCTATATGTGTCTCTGCACATGAGCTGGGTCTCCTGAATACAGCACACTGATGGGTCTTGACTCTTTATCCAATTTGCCAGTCTGTGTCTTTTAATTGGAAGCAGGAGTTTTCCTTAAGTTTCTTTTTAAATATCTGACCTGTATCTGCCCTGGAGCTAGTAGTTCATATAAACACATACATTGGTAATTTATCTAAAGTCCTGCAGGTGCTAAGATTGTTGTCTCTTACTAAAATCAAATATGGCTCTTACCTTAACTTGTGAGTTTACAAAAGCCTTTATAAAGAAACCAGGGTTTCAATGAGTATGAACATATGAGTACTAAGCAGGAAGAATAAGAAACATCAGACACACTTTCTACTTTCCCAGCAGGATTAGCACATTAGTTAAGATATGTAATGGATTGGACACTCTGTATTAATATTAGGTTAGAATATGGGGTTGCAACAAAACGACCATAAATTTTCAGTGAATGACTATAAAAGGTTGTTTATTGGTTACATGTAGTTTGACTTTAAACCTGTGAGCCTTACCATTCTTGTAGAGACATCATCTGAAATATGTGGCTTCAAAGGTCACCAGACAATGGGAAGAATTAAGAGAACTGCTCACAATATTTAGGGATAGTCTTAAAAGATGTTTGAATATACATGTTCAAATACATGTGTGTGCATGTATGTGTGTGTTTGTGTGTGTGTGTGTGTGAGAGAGAGAGAGAGAAAGAGTAAGAAAGAGAGGAGAGAGGGAGAGACAGAAGGTATTATTATAAAGCTAGACACATAGAAAGAGAGATAAGAATGAAGATACCATAGGGAACAAACCAGAATATGATGTTGACTTCGTGGAATGGAAATTATAGTGAAAACCATCACAGATAAAAGACAAGCAACACATTTAGAAACAAAACAAAAAACCAGACTGCCCATTTTAACAGAGAAAATAAAGTGTGATAGAGAAAATAAAGTTGGGCTTCTTTGTGCTGGTAATAACTGGGCAGAGCTTCGAAGAGTGTTTCAGAAGGAGGAAAGATCAAGAACTAATTTATAGAAAGGTGGCCTGAATAGGTGGAGTTCAACAAAAAATGAGAAGAATAGTCTGAAATGAGACAAGGTGGTAGGTGAAAGCCAAATCAAGCAGGTCCTGAGGAGCCTGTGATAGATTTAAGATTTTATTTTAAGAACAGGCTGGGAGCAGTGGCTCATGTCTGTAATCCCAGCACTTTAGGAGGCCAAGGCAGGTAGATCATGAGGTCAGGAGATCCAGACCATCCTGGCTAACATGGGGTTTAGAAACCCCATCTCTACTAAAAGTACAAATACAAAATTAGCCAGGCATGGTGGTGGGCACCTGTAGTCCCAGCTACTCGGGAGGCTGAGGTGGGAGAATGGCATGAACCCAGGAGTCTGAGCTTACAGTGAGCTGAGATCACACCACTGCACTCCAGCCTGGGCGATACAGCAAGACTCCATCTCAAAAAAAAACAGAATATTGAGAAACCATTGAAGAATTATAAGCATTAAAGTAATATGATTTGATTGACATCAAATTACCAAAAATGAAAATGCTTATATTAATATATAGGAAATGAAGAGCAAGAAAATTACATGTTTTACTAGTAGATTTTGTGTAGTACTAAAGAAAAGTAGGAATCAAAAAGGAGTCATACATTTTTGGCCTGAAAATCTATTGGTTGGTGATGCCATCTACAGAGATGAAGAAGACTTAAGAATAAAGGGCTTTGTAGGGAAACCCAGAGTTTTGTTTCTGACATGCTACATTTAAGAATTCCAGTAGACATTTCTATTTAATAGTTGTTTTTTAGTTGCAAGTAACAGAAGCCCATCATACTACCTGCATTTGTTTTTATATATTGCATAGCAAGTTACAATGAACTTGGTGGCTTAAAGCAACACACACTATTATTGCATGTTTTTGGTGAATCTGGAGTCTAAGAAAGGTTTAGCTAGTTCATCTGCAAGGCTATCATCAAGATGGGAGCAAGGTATGTAGTCTCATCTGGAGGCTCGGCTGGGGAAGGTCTGTGAACACAAGCTCACTTAGGTTCTTGACAGAATTAATTTCCTTATATATGTTGTGTTCATGGCATTTTGTTTCTTCAAAGATAGCAAGGGGAGTAAAACTTGTCAGTGAGTCTGCTATCAAAATGAGTGTTATATAATGTAACACAATTACAGAATGTTTAGAAGCAAGTCACATGTCCCACCTATGCTCAAAGAATGCACCATGATGAAGATCATGTGGAGACCTTAAAGTCTGTCTGCAACATCAGCTAAGCAAAATTGATAATTTACTTGCTAATGTAAATGAAAAGTTGTATAGGAATAGGTTTATCTCACAGCTGAATTGAGTCAACTCTTGCCTTCTTTTCAGTGATAATCTGTAAGTCAAGGATCGCTGGGCACAAAGGAAATGAAATGTGCTACTTAGTAATGCTTATTGTATAGTTTAAAGCTTAAAACTCCCCTGGAGGCAACCAGCATTACTGTAACTACATCCTCTTAAGGAAGTGTAGATTAATGGTTTGTATCTGGTTTAAGCAATTCACAACCTGGTATTTGCTATGTGATTTTGTTGTATAACAGACCTTTCACTAAACATGTCCCAGACACCTCTGAATCTAAAATAACTTTCACAGATCTTGGTGGTTCAAAATCTGAAGACAAATTGTGCTTTCTACCACTAAAATGACCATGGGCAGCATTGACTGGAAGTTTTGGAATACTCTGATAATTGCCTGCGTTTTCTTTCAACTGTAGTGCCAAACCCTTCATTAAAGCCTTATGGAGGTATACATGGGGAGTCTTCTGAATTTTGAAAATTATCCGACTCTGTGTAGTTTTTGCAGTTGATGCTGTGAGCAGAGTATTTTAAATAATACTTTAATCTATAATTTAAATGATGGCTAAGGCTTTATTTAGAAGACAGGAAAGGAAACAGAATTCTGGTGATCCTTTACTGAGGATGTGTTGCTGCCTTCTCTTAGGGTGAAGTTGCCCAAGTGGTGCAATTATGAATGGGAAGAAAAGCTTATAAACTGGGGGTGGAGATATTTAATCTAGGGTTGGTAAAAACAGTTAAGGAGATTACAAAGGAAATTCAAACAGAGATGGAATCGGACAAGAATAAGAATTGTAGCTGCTCCTTGCTCCTTTGGCAAAAATGAAAATAATTGAGAAGCAATATGAGGTTGGTAAAGTTTCCAAGTAATGGCTAGTGATTCAATAGGTAAAGGAGATTTTGATTGTCAAATTAAATTGGACAGATACTCCAATGAATGGAATATGATCCTCATCTGACCAATAACCACCAAAATATTTTCACAATTCTCAGAGAAAGAAAATCAAGAGATTATTAAAACTGGAGAATATTCAGTCAAAAACTATGCCCCTTTATGGATTATCAGCAACTTCCTGATAAGCTTCTATTAAAGTGAACTTTACACATGAGAGATCCAGGGACTGTTTCCTTTACTTTAGATTCTACCCCGTGGAAAATCCAAAGACTGTTTCTTTTACTTTAGATTCTTCCCACTTTGTATCTTACTTAGGACTCCCAGTAAGCTGCAGCTTTTTCAGAAATATAGATGTTCTGAAAAAAATTCCATCTCTTTTGTTCAATAAGGACAACATTAAGCAACACATACTTTGCAGAGGAAGTTTATTATTCTACCATTAGGTATTAAATGTAATAGTTCTGAGGTTGTTGAAATATTGAGAATGCAAGCAATTTGTTTTCTGTGTCTGATTCTGTAGTGCCAAAACCTGGGTTACATTTGCACTTCAGGAAGAATCAATTACTAAACATGATACCATCACAATACCTCTAAGTGATGTTGCCAGGTTTTCTAAAGGAATGATAAGTTCAAAATGGTTATTCCTTCTCTTTAACAGCTTAAGGTGAAATTAACATTTCTTGTCTCTTTCTTAGCTAGCAGACCAGAAGTTTATACTCGTCTAACACTACTCCACATGACTAGGAATAGTCAAAGGGAAAATGATTAGCCATATTCATACTGCTGCCAGTTCCGTGGATCAGCCTTCCTGCTGAACCTGACAGTCCTACCCTAGAAGGGAGGATCTGGTGAAAATTAATTACAAATAGAAAGAAGAGAATGTGATTGCAAATGAAAAGAAAGCCATTTGGATAATGCAAAAAGGTGAAGTCAACAATATTCAGTATGTCATGAGATTATATGGCATATTTGCAGATACCCATAAGGGTGAAGCTCTTGGAATGCGGAACATATCGTTTCTGTTTGAAGCTTTAGATTTAAAGAGAATGTTTTAAAAATATGTGTATTTCATTTATATAGATTAAATAATTATGATTGATTTATTTATAGTCCTTATCATTTTTCATTTCTACTGGTCAAATCTATTTTATATAATAATCAACATTTACTTGAATCAATCACCATTATAAACCTGCCATGAAATACGGCTTTTGTTCTCCTTTCTCACTTTAAGGATAATGATTTCACTGTCATTTTAATGAATATAAATTAAATTCTAATTTTACTCTTTATGTATATCATCTATGTAACATTTTGTAGTAAATTATTCACCAGTCTTTTCCCATCTTATAAATAAATCTGCCCAAATTAATCCAATATTGTCAAATTTTCAACAAATTGTATTGTTCCTTTTAAAACTCATTCTTTGCAGTTATAATAAACAAAGGTAAATGACATTCACAATCTCTCAACCTGGAGTTATCCAGTGATATATATATATCTCAATGACATTAATATAACTTTGTTTGAAAAAAACTCAAACCATTTCTTCCTCTGCTGTCATACCACAACAATCAACACAGAAGCCTTCTGTGAACAAATGTGTGTGTGGAAGGGAGTCTTTCCCCAGCACCAAGCAAGCAATCAGTTCTACAGAGGACACAAATATCTACCTGAAGGTAGTGTTAGATCCCACAGTTTGAAGGCTCAGTCTAAAACTGCTCCCCTCTTTCAGACACCACTTGCAAGTCCAGTCCTGTGCAATATCTGACCAACTGGCTTGAAGGTGGGGTTCCCACGACCCCCACTTTGAGTTTAATAAATTTGTCAGAGTGGCTCACAAAACTCAGGGAAACACTTATATTTACTGGTTTATTAAAAAGGACGTTACAAAGGATGCAGATGAAGAGATGCATAGAACAAAGTAAGGGGGAAGCTTCCATGCCCTCCCTGGGTACACCGCTCCCCGCGAACCTCAATGTGTTCAGCTATCTGAAGGCTTTCCAGATCCTGTCCTATTGGGCTTTTTATGGAGACTTCATTGGATAGGTACAATTGACAGCCACATACGAATGTGACTGGACAAAAAAGGTATGATCTAAACACAGCAAGGCCTATCTGTTCAGTCTTCTTGGCCTCTCTCTGCACCATTTCTTCCTCCAGGGTATGGGGTAGGACCTTCTCTTAAAGGAGTGTCTTATGACTGATCCATAGTCAGATAGTAAGATTACAGCTCTGTCTTGAACAGGTAAAAGGAGGGCAAGAAATCACAGAGAGACTCTATTTACCTTAGCAAGGGTTATGGGAGTTATGAGCCAGGAATCATAGATACAAACCTATATATACCTATATGTGCACATATATGTATTTACATAAATGTATACATACACACACACACATATATATGAATCAATCATAATATCACACCCATACATGAACAATTGAAATGCTAATGTGGCTTTGTCTTTTGGTCTCCATTTTGCAGGCATATCTATTGTAGAGAATCCATCTTGTAAAGTAACACGCAGGAACTGTTGCCCCTCAAATACATTCAAAAGACTTTGTACTTCAATGGGATTATAATCCATTATGTGTCTATTAATCTAGGTGATGATCTCTTAATAAAACAAGTTCAGATATCTGTTATGGGCCATATTTGTCATAGTGTCATATGTCTTAATACTTACAGATAATCTTATTGTGAATGCAAAGTAACTATTAGGGAAAAAGAATACTAAGCAAATGGAGATCAATGTCAGTTTAGATGTGACATAGTGGATTCATATATCCACCACTGATAGCCCTAGACCCTTCTATCCCATTCTCTCCCTAATCTGTTTATATAAATGTGGTAGTAAATATCACTTTTTAAATTTTCTTTTCTCTTTCTACTTGCCCAGCATCTATTCCCCCTGATTTCTAGTAAAATAATTATTCTTTTACTCTGGAACTTCCCCTGAAACCAGGTGTGACAGTAAATATAATAACCCATATTTACCAACACAATGGAGGAAAGGTGGCCCAAACACGGTAACAGTGATCACCAAGAGTGCCTATGGAAGCCCTTGGGCATATTCGAACTATATTTGTAGATGTCTACTACCCATGTGATACAGTCTGAGAACTCAACATCATCCTAGTTCAATTGAGGGCTAGATAAGGATATAAATATAGACTTATTTTCCGTGAGATTAGCTCAAAACACAAAAGATAAAGAGGGATATTCAAGCCCTTGGTTTGTTATACCTAAAACCAGCCACCTCTCTGAATTTTGCATCACTTACTCAGTGTCCAATAATTGAGAGTGCACATGTTTTACATGTACAATCTTTTAATAAATATCCATAAAAGATATAGCACAGGGGCAGAGCAAGATGGCCGAATAGGAACAGCTCCAGTCTCCAGCTCCCAGCATGAGCAAAACAGAAGAGGGATGATTTCTGCATTTTCAACTGAGGTACCAGGTTCATCTCACTAGGGAGTGCCGGACAATCAGTGCTGGTCAGCTGCTGCAGCCCAACCAGTGAGAGCTGAAGCAGGACGAGGCATCACCTCACCTGGGAAGCGCAAGGGGAAATCCCTTTTCCTAGCCAGGGGAACTGAGACTCACAACACCTGGAAAATCCGGTAACTCCCACCCCAATACTGCGCTTTACCAAGGGTCTTAGCAAATGGCACACCAAGAGATTATATCCCACACCTGGCCAGAAGGGTCCCATGCCCACGGAGCCTCCCTCATCACTAGCACAGCAGTCTGTGATCTAACAGCAAGGCAGCAGTGAGGCGGCGGGAGGGGCGCCCGCCATTGCTGAGGCTTAAGTAGGTAAACAAAGCCACTGGGAAGCTCGAACTGGGTGGAGCACACAGCAGCTCAAGGAGGAATGCCTGTCTCTGTAGACTCTACCTCTGGGGACAGGGCACAGCTAAACAAAAGAAAAAGCAGCAGAAACCTCTGCAGATGCAAATGACCCTGTCTGACAGCTTTGAAGAGAGCAGTGTATCTCCCAACATGGAGGTTGAGATGTGAGAATGGACAGACTGCCTGCTCAAGTGGGTCCCTGAACCCTGAGTAGCCTAACTGGGAGACATCCCACACTAGGGGCAGACTGACACCCCACACCTCACATGGCAGGGTACACCAATGAGACAAAGCTTCCAAAGCAAGAATCAGACAGATACACTCTCTGTTCAGCAATGTTCTATCTTCTGCAGCCTCTGCTGCTAATACTCAGGCAAACAGGGTCTGGAGTGGACCTCAAGCAATCTCCAACAGACCTACAGCTGAGGGTCCTGACTGTGAGAAGGAAAACTAACAAACAGGAAGGACACCCACACCAAAACCCCATCAGTACGTCACCATCATCAAAGGCCAGAGGCAGATAAAACCACAAAGATGGGGAGAAAAAGCAGGGTAGAAAAGCTGGAAATACAAAAAATAAGAGCGCATCTCCCCCTCCAAAGGAACATAGCTCACTGCCAGCAATGGATCAAAGTTGGACGGAGAATGACTTTGACAAGTTGAGAGAAGAAGGCTTCAGTCCATCAAACTTCTCAGAGCTAAAGGAGGAATTACATACCCAGCACAAAGAAACCAAAAATCTTGAAAAAAGAATGGAAGAATGGATAACTAGAATAATCAATGCACAGAAGGCCATAAACGAATTGACAGAGATGAAAACCATGACACGAGAAATACATGACAAATGCAAAAGCCTCAGTAACCGACTCTATCAACTGGAAGAAAGTATCAGCGATTGAGGATCAAATGAATGAAATGAAGCGAGAGGATAAGTCTAAAGAAAAAAGAGGAAAAAGAAATGAACAAAGCCTTCAAGAAATATGGGATTATGTGAAAAGACCAAATCTACGTCTGATGGGGTGCCTGAAAGTGAGGGGGAAAATGGAACTGAGTGGGAAAACACTCTTCGGGATATCATCCAGGAAAACTTCCCCAACCTAGTAAGGCAGGCCAACATTCAAATTTAGGAAATACAGAGAACGCCACAAAGATACTCCTCGAGAAGAGCAACTCCAAGACATATAATTGTCAGATTCATCAAAGTTGAAATGAAGGAAATACTGTTAAGGGCAGCCAGAGAGAAAGGTCGGGTTAACCACAAAGGGAAGCCCATCAGACTAACAGCAGACCTCTCGGCAGGAACTCTACAAGCCAGAAGAGAGTGGGGGCCAATATTCAACATTCTTAAAGAAAAGAATTTTAAACCCAGAATTTCATATCCAGCCAAACTAAGTTTCATAAGTGAAGGAGAAATAAAATCCTTTACAGATAAGCAAATGCTTAGAGATTTTGTCACCACCAGGCCTGCCTTACAAGAGACCCTGAAGGAAGCCCTAAACATGGAAAGGAACAACCGGTACCAGCCATTGCAAAAACATGCCAAAATGTAAAGACCATTGAGGCTAGGAAGAAACTGCATCAACTAACGAGCAGAATAACCAGTTAATATCATGACAGGATCAAGTTCACACATAACAATATTAACCTTAAATGTAAATGTACTAAATGGTCCAATTAAAAGACACAGACTGGCAAACTGGATAAAGAGTCAAGACCCATCAGTGTGCTGTGTTCAGGAGACCCATCTCACATACAGAGACACACATAGGCTCAAAATAAAGGAATGGAGGAAGATCTACCAAGCAAATGGAGAACAAAAAAAAAAAAAAAAAAAAAGCAGGGGTTGCAATCCTAGTCTCTGATAAAACAGACTTTAAACCATTAAAGATCAAAAGAGATAAAGAAGGCCATTACATATTGGTAAAGGGATCAATTCAACAGGAAGAGCTAACTATCCTAAATATATATGCACCCAATACAGGAGCACCCAGATTCATAAAGCAAGTCCTGAGAGACTTACAAAGAGACTTAGACTCCCATACAGTAATAATGGGAGACTTCAACACTCCACTGTCAACATTAGACAGATCAACGAGACAGAAAGTTAACAAGGATATCCAGGAATTGAACTCATCTCTGCACCAGGTGGACCTAATAGACATCTACAGAACTCTCCACCCCAAGTCAACAGAATATACATTCTTCTCAGCACCACATGGCACTTATTCCAAAATTGACCACATAATTGGAAGTAAAGCACTCCTTAGCAATGTACAAGAACAGAAATTATAATAAACTTTCTCTCAGACCACAGTGCAATCAAACTAGAACTCAGGACTAAGAAACTCAATCAAAACTGCTCACCTACATGGAAACTGAACAACCTGCTCCTGAATGACTACTGGGTACATAATGAAATAAAGGCAGAAATAAAGATGTTCTTTGAAACCAATAAGAACAAAGATACAACATACCAGAATCTCTGGGACACATTTAAAGCAGTGTGTAGAGGGAAATTTATAGCACTAAATGCCCACAAGAGAAAGCAGGAAAGATCTAAAATTGACACTCTCGCATCACAATTAAAATAACTAGAAAAGCAAGAGTAAACACATTCAAAAGCTAGCAGAAGGCAAGAAATAACTAAGATCAGAGCAGAACTGAAGGAGATAGAGACACAAAAAACCCTCAAAAAATCAATGAATCACAGAGTTGGTTTTTTGAAAAGATCAACAAAATTGATAGACCACTAGTAAGACTAATAAAGAAGAAAAGAAAGAAGAATCAAATAGATGCAATAAAAAGATAAAGGGGATATCACCATCAATCCCACAGAAATACAAGCTACCATCAGAGAATAATATAAACACCTCTATGCCAATAAACCAGAATATCTAGAAAAAATGGAAAAATTCCTGGACACCTACGCCCTCCCAAGACTAAACCAGGAAGAAGTTGAATCCCTGAATAGACCAATAGCAGGCTCTGAAATTCAGGCAATAATTAATAGCCTACCAACCAAAAAAAGTCCAGGGCCAGATGGATTCACAGCTGAATTCTACCAGAGGTACAAGGAGGAGCTGGTACCATTCCTTCTGAAACTATTCCATTCAGTAGAAAAAGAGGGAATCCTCCCTAACTCATTTTATGAGGCCAACATCATCCTGATACTAAAGCGTGGCAGAGACACAACAATAAAAGAGAATTTTAGAACAATATCCCTGATGAACATCGATGCAAAAATCCTCAATAAAATACTGGCAAACTGAATCCAGCAGCACATCAAAAAGCTTATCCACCATGATCAAGTGGGCTTCATCCCTGCGATGCAAGGCTGGTTCAACATACGCAAATCAATAAATGTAATCCAGCATATAAACAGAACCAAAGACAAAAACCACATGATTATCTCAATAGATGCAGAAAAGGCTTTTGACAAAATTCAACAGCCCTTCATGCTAAAAACTCTCAGTAAATTCGGTATTGATGGAATGTATCTCAAAATAATAAGAGCTATTTATGACAAACCCACAGCCAATATCATACTGAATGGGCGAAAACTGGAAGCATTCCCTTTGAAAACTGGCACAAGACAGGGATACCTTCTCTCACCACTCCTATTCAACACAGTGTTGGAAGTTCTGGCTAGGGCAATCAGGCAAGAGAAAGAAATCAAGGGTATTCAGTTAGGAAAAGAAGAAGTCAAATTGTCCCTGTTTGCAGATGACATGATTGTATATTTAGAAAACCCCATCATCTCAGCCCAAAATCTCCTTAAGCTGATAAGCAACTTCAGCAAAGTCTCAGGATACAAAATTAATGTGCAAAAATCACAAGCATTCTTATATACCAGTAACAGACAAACAGAGAGCCAAATCATGAATGAACTTCCATTCACAATTGCTTCAAAGAGAATAAAATACCTAGGAATCCAACTTACAAGGGATGTAAAGGACTTCTTCAAGGAGAACTACAAACCACTGCTCAGTGAAATAAAAGAGGACACTAACAAATGGAAGAACATACCATGCTCATGGATAGGAAGAATCAATATCGTGAAAATGGCCATACTGCCCAAGGTCATTTATAGATTCAATGCCATCCCCATCAAGCTACCAATGAGTTTCTTCACAGAATTGGAAAAAACGGCTTTAAAGTTCATATGGAACCAAAAAAGAGCCCGCATTGCCAAGACAATCCTAAGTCAAAAGAACAAAGCTGGAGGGATCACGCTACCTGACTTCAAACTATACTTCAAGGCTACAGAAACCAAAACAGCATGCTACTGGTACCAAAACAGAGATATAGACCAATGGAACAGAACAGAGCCCTCAGAAATAATACCACACATCTACAGCCATCTGATCTTTGGCAAACCTGAGAAAAACAAGAAATGGGGAAAGGATTCCCTATTTAATAAATGGTGCTGGGAAAATTGGCTAGCCATAAGTAGAAAGCTGAAACTGGATCCTTTCCTTACTCCTTATATGAAAATTAATTCAAGATGGATTAGAGACTTAAATGATAGACCTAAAACCATGAAAACCCTAGAAGAAAACCTAGGTAATACCATTCAGGACATAGGCATGGGCAAAGACTTCATGTCTAAAACACCAAAAGCAACAGCAACAAAAGCCAAATTTGACAAATGGGATCTAATTAAACTAAAGAGCTTCTGCACAGCAAAAGAAACTACCATCAGAGTGAACAGGCAACCTACAGAATGGGAGAAAATTTTTGCAGTCCACTCATCTGACAAAGGGCTAATATCCAGAATCTACAAAGAACTCAAACAAATTTACGAGAAAAAAACAAACAACCCCATCAAAAAGTGGGTAAAGGATATGAACAGACATTTCTCAAAAGAAGACATGCATACAGCCAACAGATACATGAAAAAATGCTCGTCATCACTGCCATCAGAGAAATGCAAATCAAAACCAAAATGAGATACCATCTCACACCAGTTAGAATGGCAATCATTAAAAAGTCAGGAAACAACAGGTGCTGGAGAGGATGTGGAGAAATAGGAATACTTTTACACTCTTGGTGGGATTGTAAACTAGTTCAACCATTATGGAAAAGAGTACGGTGATTCCTCAAGGATCTAGAACTAGAAATACCATATGACCCAGCCATCCCATTACTGGGTATATACCCAAAGGATTATAAATCATGCTGCTATAAAGACACATGCACACGTATGTTCATTGTGGCACTATTCACAATAGCAAAGACTTGGAATCAACCCAAATGTCCATCAGTGACACACTGGATTAAGAAAATGTGGCACATATACACCACGGAATACTATGCAGCCATAAAAAAGGATGAGTTTGTGTCCTTTGTAGGGACGTGGATGCAGCTGGAAACCATCATTCTCAGCAAACTATCGCAAGAACAGAAAACCAAACACCGCATGTTCTCACTCTTAGGTGGGAACTGAACAATGAGATCACTTGGGCTCAGGAAGGGGAACATCACACACCGGGGCCTATTCTGGGGAGGGGGGAGGGGGGAAGGGGGAGGGGTTGCATTGGTAGTTATACCCGATGTAAATGACGAGTTGATGGGTGCTGATGAGTTGATGGGTGCAGCACACCAAAATGGCACAAGTATACATATGTTACAAACCTGCATGTTATGCACATGTACCCTAGAACTTAAAGTATAATAATAAAAAAAAAGAAAAAAAAAAACAAAAAATAGAAAAAAAAGAAAAGATAAAGCACAACAGAGAAAAGACAGAGCAGGTAATCAGGGAGAGATTAATACACTGCCATGCACTGCTCATTAGGGTACTTTCTCAGCTATACTGGATGCTCTTTTTCTTTGAATGAGGTGCCCCTGTGATCAGTAAGACATACCTCAGTTTTAGGTAAGCTAGCTCCCTGGAATAAGCCTGTTGAGGAGTCTCTTAATATCCACTTGTTCATGTAGCTAAAGCTAGGCTGATAAGCAGTTGAACCAGAAAGAATCATTAATCTATGTCTCCCTAAACAAGATAAGCAAGCAAGTACACAGTGCCTCCAAGGGAACTTCAAATTTTACATCACAATTTTATTGTCCAAAATATATACTCAAAATATTCTCAATAAGCACTCAATGACAGGAAGCAGCAAGTGTGGATAAACCAACACTGGCCAAAATGCCCTAAGAGAGAGTGGGACAAAATTGGCACATCTATTGTCTTATGAAAATCAAATTTGTCTTTACTGAAAAGAAGTATATTGAAGAAAAAGACTTATTGGCTCATAATAGACACTTAGAAGGGTCTTCTAAGAGCAAGAGACAGGATGACAAAGACCTGGATCAGACACTGTGGTTTAAAATAATAGATAAACAGACTCAACAAGTAGTTCATGATGCTAAGAAAAAGGAATGAAACAGAGAATGCACACTGACTCAAGAGACTCTAACAAGTAAGATCCTCCAGAAAGGAGCTAAGGAAGCTCAAGGTCAATGGTGTAGGACGTTGGCAGTGAGAGCACCAGGAATAAATTTGTGAGAGAAGTAAGACCTCCCAGGTGAAGTCAATGGGAATTTCTAAGGGGAAAAATGTAATTAGCACAGGTCCTGTCTAACTGCCAGGCCCCATAGATAAATACAAAAGAGATTTACCAAATAGTGCAGAAAATTCAGATTAGAAAGCTATTTAACTTACTGAATTAAATTTTTTTAAATTTTACTGAAGGGAGTAAGATGGGTATTACTTAAAGGTAAAATACAACGCAAACACTAGCAGTACAACCTTGCAGTATAAAATAAGCATGTAGCTGCGGCTACAAGAGACTTGGGATCTGGAATAACATAAAACCTAGCCCTTGATTTATACTTTAGCCCATGATAGTATTTAGTAAATGAACAGGGCTGATTCTGTTGGGAATTCTAAGAAAATACCAGTGACTTATTTTGTAATAATTTCAGTCTAATGTGACCACTGTTTATAACCACCATTTTCAGTAACATGGGTGTAATTTTTATGATACAGTTGATTGGTTTTAAAATAATCTTGGACAACAGTTATATCAGTAATTACCAAAAACAAACAAACAAAAGGCTCTATTTTGCTTAGATCGTCTTTTCCCTTTTTTGGTGGCAAATGTAGGTTTTTAGGTTTTCTGTCCCAATTTATTTGAGAAAGTATTTTAAAGTAAAAGAAGAATTACTTTACTTGAAATCAGAGGAAGGGATTTGAGGCAGAAAACAACAAATAAAAACAGTTATCTACACAACATTCAAGTAAACGGCCTGGCAGAGAATAAAATATGTGTGTGTGTGTGCATGTGTAATGAGCCAAAAGTTAATTAATATGAGACCAAATGAGATCACGCAGGACAGTAGAACAGCTAGAGAAGGCCAAAGGGGCCAGGACCTAGGATTCTTTACAGCAGAATGATTTTTACTTGAAACTCAGAAGTTTTACACACTTTTGAAAGCTCTAGACATCTGAATTCTTGTTAGATTATGTACTCCAACCAATGTCATAAAAATGTTAGTGATAATAAAACCAAAGAAAACTGGTAAAACTGTACTTAGAACTTTTAATTAATTAAGAATCAATTGAATTCATTAAATTTATAGATCCCAGTTCTATAGCCAAGATTTAATAGCCAAAATGTGTCATGCAGAGATATCTTATTGCTATTTTCTTCCAAGAATAAAATTGTCAAAACATATAGTATATATTCCACTATGTTCTCTAATAAAGTAATAACAAAAATGTAACTCTAATATAGCATACCAATGTCACAGAAATGACGGTTTATTTCCTAAGTGGCCAAAATCCAAATAAGTCATCGGTGAGAACACAAAGATTATAAAATACTACCTATATAATCCAGGATTTAAAATTATATGCTATTAATAATAATTATTATTATTTTGCATTTTAAAAGAGAATTATAGGCAAAATGGGCACATAGATAAGGGAATTGCAGCAAAATACAGTTTTGTGCATCATCTTTAACAGTTACATAATTAGAGTAAGTACGACTATGTATGTATTTAATCTTATATTGGAATGTTGGTAGTGACCAAGCAACTATATTTTAAAATTAATAGATGGGTTTCCATTTCTGATTTTACAAGATATTTTCATAAAGATTATTATCTTGTAAGACAAAATTCAAGTAAGTCAAACAGTTGAAATGATTGGAGGAAAGTAAAATCCATAGGGAAAGTTTTACAATATATGGAAAGATGGGAATAGTCACTTCAGCAGAGCAATATATCCATTTTATTTTGACTTCAATGATAGAAAAATCTCAGGACAACATGTCACCACTTTATGGTAACAACTTAAGAAAATTGTCTATACCAATAATTCCATCATTTATCAGGACTGCAGTTTTCAAAAAAAATTGCTATTACATAAAAATAATAGATAATAATAAGAAATAATTTCACTGCTAATTCATTTTTTTAATGTTGAAATTGAAAAACATTGAATGCATTGTCTACCTAGAAATTAAAGAGGGGTGAAATATTTGGCTTAATGTTATATTTTTATTTTAAAGCCAGAAAAGAACTTAATGAAATAAAAACACTATATTTTAAAGCCTAACAATTCTAACAAAATAGCTAAAACTTGACAAACCTTTCATAGTAATCTAGAAGCCAGAAACAGGCAATGCACCCAACATCAGAATTTAAATCCTCAAATGTGCTGAGATAAATGTTGTGGTGGAAGTTTTTCTGTTTTTCTCTTATGTTTAAAAAAATAATGAAGCATATTGTTGCATTAACAACATAATCCCTTGTAAGGTTTTAAAAAAATTCTCATGAAATACTTTATTTTTATCAATATTGCACATATTTATTATTTAAAGCATCCATGTTTTCCAAAGGTGCCAATATTTATATGTAAAATTGCCAAGTCATGTTATACCTTCAAATTCATAATTTTAAAATTATTAGATTCTGTTCAGGAGCTTTTGACATCTGCATTTATCTTCAAGTTTTCATATTGGGAGACTGATCTTTCTACAATAATGAATTTCCCTTGGCTAATATAGTCTCTACAGTATACCTAGCTCTGTGTGAAAGCAATGGGTAAGTTGAGAGATGCTCTCAGTTGCCTTTGAGAGAAAAATTTAATAAAGATGTCATTCTTTTTTTTTTTTTTTTTGAGACGGAGTCTCGCTTTGTCGCCCAGGCTGGAGTGCAGTGGCCAGATCTCCGCTCACTGCAAGCTCTGCCTCCCGGGTTCACGCCATTCTCCTGCCTCAGCCTCCCGAGTAGCTGGGACTACAGGCGCCCGCCACCTCGCCCGGCTAGTTTTTTGTATTTTTTAGTAGAGACGGGGTTTCACCGTGTTAGCCAGGATGGTCTCGATCTCCTGACCTCGTGATCCGCCCGTCTCGGCCTCCCAAAGTGCTGGGATTACAGGCGTGAGCCACCGCGCCCGGCCCAAGATGTCATTCTTAGAAAAGTACAGGGCAATAAACTGTAATGGACTGTGTAGTTTGACCCGTTCTCAGCACCTTTGTTGTAAGCATGAGAGGAGGACATTAGGGGCCCATGTGAGCTCGCCCTGAACGATAGATAAGACTTGGTTAGGCACAGAGGAATGGTATAATCAAGGTCTCACCACAAATCCATGTTAGACAAATATTATTTATTTTATTACTGTTGAAGCTAGAAAAAGCCAAAATATTTTGGACTTCAGTTTGTGGAAACTGAGCTTAGTATGATAGAGAGTGCTGGATTTGGAACCCAGAAACGTTCACTAAAAAGACAAAGCCCTGCAGAATAAAGCATCTGCTGATTTGCAGTAGTCCCCATGTAAAATCCAAGATACGAGTGCAAGAGAGTAGTGCCTGTGTATATGTGTGCATCCATATGTGTGCTTATGCATGCTGGGCATGCATATATGTGTGGGTGTGTATATTTCTGTGTCTCTGTGTGCATGTCAGTGTGTGTGCATGGGTTTGAAGGTAAAAAGTCATCATTTTAAAATAAGACATTTAATATTAATAATGCCAAAAGTCAAAATTTAAAAATTGGGGAATACCTATATTATATATGTATCCATGTTATATATTTAGAGACTTATTTTTAATTTACTTTTTATGGTGCTAGAGACATTTAATGGAAAACGGCTGTGTACCTTGTTTAGGTGGGTATGCAACTGCCGCTCACTTAACTCATCTTGAAATCACAATTCTTCATTTCTGAACATGAAAACTTAGGAAGACATTTTCATGTCATACCCTTTTAGCATGCCTCATTTCTGAAAGTGAATCTATGATTTAGCAAAGGGAGACTTAACTGATTCCAAATATTTTCTTTGTCACTTAGCAAAATGGGGAAAAAAAAGACAGTATTCCTAATAGCCTTCTGAAACTGTGTGATACCTCTTATGAGTTTTATATTTATCCCAGATAAAAGAAAGGGTACAGACCTCACATATGTGGAATACCACCTTCAAAAGCGCGTAAAGCCATGCACCTGCAGTCTCAGTTACTCAGGAGGATACAGCAGGAGGGTCACTTGAGACCAGGAGTTTCAGCTTACAGTGAGCTGTGACTGTGTCACTGAACTCTAGCCTGGACAACATAATGAGACATCATCTGTGAAAGAAAAAAAAAGGCATGCAATACTAAAGAGAGTGTCCACCTCCTCTCCCTCTATTTAATTGATTGTTCTAATATACTCTTGAAGGAAGTATATTCAAAGTGTGATATTAAGAATGAGTTGCAAGTTTCATCTTACTCCTCTGGCCTTCAATCTAATTCCGTTGCTATTTCAAAACCCTTCAAGGCTTTGTGGTAGGTAAACAGAGATAGTTGTATTTTTGTTGTTTTCATTCTTTTCTCCGCCAAAATCACTAAATACTGCACAAAGAAAGCCACTTAAAACACAGATGAAGAAACAGATTGAATAAAAAATACATGATCCATGATTAAAATACTCTCCTCATTGAAAAAAGCAAAAACAGAAAAACAATTGTAATATTCAAGTGATACTTTGTTGAAGATAATATGCTTGAGATTGTGTATATTTTATATATATTTGATTAAATTTCTAAATATTTGCAAATGCCATTCTGAGCACACACTGTATAAATTTTAACTTTCTTGTAGAGTACATAGCTAACATGCACAATTAGATCAGCATGCATGCATACACATCCCCAGAGGTCCACACATTTAAAAACTTGTTAAGAAGTACAAGCCAGTCTTCTGATGGAGTCTTTGAGGTTTACACGGGTTAACTCTGCACTTCAAAGAAAATACAGCCTAAACAGCTATCAAGTCTAAACCCTGAAAAATGGTGACTGGCCCTTTAGCAGTATACATATTTTGGGTTTTTAAATCCCTTTTAAAAATGACAAATATATTTTTACTTTTATTGTACTTATTTTAGTTAAGATATAAAGGTTAGATCATTTAACTGATGGAGAACACATTGCAAGAGATTTATAATCACAGCAATATTTGTTGATGGAGTTGGTGGCCACGTTAGCAGATTGCAGGAGTTCACCTTGCCTTTGATGTCTCTAATGTTTATTTAAATTTTTATGCACCAATATTCAGATATAAGTCACACACTATAAAATTATTTCTTTAAAGTATGTAATTCAGCCTTATTTTTAGTAGACTCATAGAATTGTGCCACCATTACTATTG
This sequence comes from Piliocolobus tephrosceles, assembly GCF_002776525.5. NCBI lineage: Eukaryota > Metazoa > Chordata > Mammalia > Primates > Cercopithecidae > Piliocolobus > Piliocolobus tephrosceles. Next base: position 62,692,117 of record NC_045455.1, on the reverse strand, counting down.
CCTGCTTTTAGAATATTTTCATCACCCTCCAAAGAAACCCATATTCCCAGGAAGTCAGTCCCCATTTGCTCCTCCTCACCAGCCCGAGCACCACTTAGTTACCTTCTGAATCTATGGATTTGCCTAGTCTAGATATTTCATATAAAAGGAATCATTTAATGTATCCAGAAAGCAGAATATTTTAAATTTAAATATGACCATTAAATAACAATGTCTATTTAAAAAAAAAATCCTAGACAAATAGGTCATTATATAAAAGACATTTACAAAAATTTCTAACACCAGAAGAACTGCTTACACTTAAGATACATGTTATAGATATATGTCGATATAGATCTACAAAGGTCTATTGATTTTTTCTCCTTTGAGAATAATTCAGAATGTTAGTTATTACTTTTTAATCTTTAAATTGAACAAAATATTTTTCTGAGTGATGCTACTTACCTTGTTTGCTGGTAGAGCATAAAGAAGGCCATATTTTTATAATTATTGCCAAATTCTTGCAGACAAATTTTTATGAGATTAATATTTTCATAAGGAGGATAAACTTTTAAATTATTTTAGAAAAATACAATGTTCAAATTTAATAATTTCAGAAAAGGGAATAGTTATGATAGATTAATTAATGTCACATATACATTTTATCTATATGTAACCCAAGTGTTAGTAGAAACACTCTAATCTTGTTCTTTTGATGAATTCTATATATTTTTCAGGGTTTACTTGCTCATGGGCATTTTGGTCTATGAATTCCAGCTTCCACAAGGTGTCCTCAATATTGTCACATTCCCCATAATTGTTCCCAATTCTGTAAATCCTGTAAATTCAGATAGATGACTTTATCCTTTGGCTTTGATTTTATAACGTTCCATTTATAGCAACCATAGGAAAGGTGAAGGGAGTTCACATTAAAGTAATGAAAACAACTTAAAATTGAATACTTAACTTACCTCTTATTTTACAGCCTGTAAGCCATTTCTATTTATTTGTGCTCTACATTATTAAATTCATCCTTCTTTTATTGCCTCTATTTTCCTGGTCTGTGCCCTTCAGCATTACAAAAACAAAAGAAGATAATGAAAAGAAAAATAAGCATTCCCATCTTATAGAAGAAAAATTAGCTCTTTCGATCACCAACTTTCAAGATATGAACTGCATATTAAAACATAACAAATCAAAACAAAAACGAACTTCATTCCATCCTTCCTAAACAATTAAGATGTGCTCCAGTTCTCAACCTGTTCCTATCATTTCTGCAAAGATAAAGAAGACTATGAAGATAGCTGATAGCCCCTGCCATTAAAGGGCAAATATGGCTACAGCTAATTGTGTTTTTAAGTGAAAATTTGTTGTTAATTTCTACTAAATTTTATTACAATGTTACTCCACTGTAATTATTTTATCTTTGTTCTTTACGAAGCAAAAAGTGTTTTTGTTTGTTTGTTTGTTTGTTTCTGAGATGGAGTCTGGCTGTGTCTTCCAGGCTGGAGTGCAGTGGCGTGATCTTGGCTCACTGCAACCTCTGCCTCCCGAGTTCAAGCAATTGTCTACTTCAGCCTCCCAAGTAGCTGGGACTACAGGCACTCACCACCATGTCCAGCTAATTTTTGTATTTTTAGAAGAGACAGGTTTCCCCATCTTGGCCAGGCTGGTCTTGAACTCTTGATCTTGTGATTTACCCACCTCAGCCTCCCAAAATGCTGGGATTACAGGCATGAGCCACCACGTCTGGCCCAAAGCAAAGAATTTATTTTCAGATCTATTATCGGGAAACCCCCCCTCTGATAGTTAATGTGGGTTCTTTTCTATTTCCTAAGTGTTGGCTGGTTTGAGAAATAAAGGGAAAGAGTACAAAAGAGAGAAATTTCAAAGCTGGGTGTCCGGGGGAAACATCACATGTCGGCGGGTTCCGTGATGCTTCCTGAGCCATAAAATCAGCAAGTTTTTATTAGTGATTTTCAAAAGGGGAGGGAGTGCATGAATAGGGTGTGGGTCACAGAGATCACATACTTCACCAGGTAATAAAATATCACAAAGCAAGTGGAGGCAGGGCAAGATCACAGGACCACAGGATGGGGCAAAATTAAAATTGCTAATGAAGTTTTGGGCACGCATTGCCATTGATAACATCAGGAGACAGGGTTTGAGAACAGACAACCTGTCTGACCAAAATTTATTAGGTGGGAATTTCCTCGTCCTGATAAGCCTGGGAGCGCTACAGGAGACCGGGAGTTATTTCATCCTTTCAGCTTCAACCATAAAACACGGTCACCCCTACGGGGGCCGTTCATAGGCCTACCCTCAGGGGTGAATTCTCTTTCTCAGGGATATGCCTTACTGAGAAAAACAATTCAGCAATATTTCTCCTATTTGCTTTTGAAATAAGAGAAATATGGCTCTGTTCCACCCGGCTCACTTGCAGTCAGAGTCCAAGGCCACCTCCCTTGTTCCCTGAACATTGCTGTTATCCTGTTCCTTTTTCAAGGTGCCCAGATTTTATATTGTTCAAGTACACGTGCTCTACAAACAATTTGTGCAGTTAACGCAATCATCACAGGGTCCTGAGGTGACATACATCCTCCTCAGCTTACGAAGATGATGGGATTAAGAGACTAAAGTAAAGACAGGCATAGGAAATCTCAAGGTTATTGATTGGGGAAGTGATAAGTGTCCATGAAATCTTCACAATTTATGTTCAGAGATTGCAGTAAAGACAGGCGTAAGAAATTATAAAAGTATTAATCTGAGGAACTAATAAATGTCCATGAAATCTTCACAATTTATGTTCTTCTGCCATGGCTTCAGCCGGTCCGTCTGTTTGGGGTCCCTGACTTCCCGCAACAATCTATGGCCAATGTTGTAATTATTTATCAGCAGTTAAAATAGGCTTCTGTGTTCACATTTAAATAATAGTTTAGTTTTACCTTACCTCTGTTCCATATTGAATTTGTAAATCTTGTTAGGAACAAGAGAAAAACCCTATTACATAAATGTTTATGGCAAAGTTATACAGAATGAGTAATACTATTATATTCTTTCAAACATTCACATTGATAAAGCCCATCACTACACTGAAAATGTAATTTCAGATGAACCACACAATGACCTAAAGAGAGAAACTGGAAATGGCCCAGTACACAGGGAGAGCAATCTTCATCTCTAAACTGATCCAGTTAGGAGATTTCAATTTCCCATACATCAAAAGCATTCTTAACTGGAGGTTTACAATGGATTCACTCAATTTAATGTACTGACAGTATATGCAAATCTTAATCTTGGTCATTAAGATTAATTAAATGGTCATTCATTCACAGATAAAGGCTGATAGCTTTCAACATTTTTCAGATTATGGAATTAGCTTTTCAATGATTCAAAAACATTAGAATGATTGGAAACCACTGTTTCGAGAGACAGTCTTGCTATCAGAATACAGGATGGATAGGTTTCCTTTGGGAGTAAAATATGCTCCGAATGGCAAGTAAAAAAATTAAATTGCAAGTTTCAATTATTAGTAAAGCATATTTTTATTTTTCACACTTGGAATACATTTTAGTGAATTGGCAATTGGTTTAATCAAAAAATGCAAGTTGGTTTTCCGTTTTTTTTGTTGTTTTTTTGTTTTTGGTTTTGTTTGTTTGTTTGTTTTTGAGACGGGGTCTCGCTCTGTCGCCCAGGCTGGAGTGCAGTGGCTTGTGATCTCAGCTCACTGCAAGCTCCACCTTCCAGGTTCAAATGATTGTGCTGCCTCAGCCTCCCAAGAGCTGGGACTACAGGTGCCCGCCACCACACGCTAATTTTTTTTGTATTTTTAGTAGAGATATGGTTTCACCATGTTGGCCAGGCTGGTCTTAAATTCCTGACTTCAAGTGATCTACCCACCTCAGCCTCCCAAAGTTCTGGAATTACAAGCGTGGGCCATCATGTTCAGGTGCAAGTTGGTTTCAAATGATAATTACTTACAAAATTAAGGAATAAATTGCATCAATATCATTATGTAATGGTGGACACTAATGTCAATGAAGTCACTGACACTTTTCAGGCAGACAGTAGATAAACACCTATGAAGGGCTTAGGTAGTATTCTGAATTTGTAAGACAGATACACTTGATCTCCAAGGCCCATTCTAACTCCAAGATGTTCAGTAACTTTCAGGATGTAATGATCATTGAGACTATTACTTAAAAAAATGTGTCCCATATTATATTCCTCAAAAATTTTCAGCAGTCACTGTTAAAGGTAAATTAACAGATAAATAAGTAACCAGTGAAATTGATCCTATGCCACGTAAAATGTATGATATTTTCATTAAGTAGTCATGTAGTGTCACTGGCAAATGTTCTAAAATTGCAAACATCATGAACGCTTACCCTCAGGACAGTTTTAAACATTGAATTCACATCTGAAGTGTATATGTTCACAATGAGTATTTGAAAAATAAAATAAGTAGATACTTGTGAGAGGTTTTTGATGTTCTGAACCGTTGCAATCTTCATATAAGATTCTATCCCTCCAGCTCTGCCCTAGTCTTGTCGTTATTCATTATTCAAAGTGAGTATCTACTACTTCTCTGTAGAAGCCTTGTTTCTTCCAGTCCAAGACTTTCATTCTCTTCACTACCTTCTCTGAGAAATGCTTGCCTTTACTTCTAAAAACCTCTCTACTCTCTCATCTTCTAATTAACCTACAATCCCTTTTTTATTAAGTTGATGCGTTATCTTTTCCACCCTTTATTTCTGCTAATGTTTTTCTTGTTTTACGTTTCCTACAGTTTGGTATTCCTGTTAGACCTGTAATTAAAATAACTTCTGAAGTCACATCACCCAAAGAAGGTTTCTCCATCAAATTGAATAAATGTTGATGATTCCTCACTAATATGATTCTGTTTTGATTTAATACCACATTACACTTATTGCTTGTCATTCCACATAATTAAACTTTGTGCTAAGCAAGCTGTATCTTGCTACCCTATTGCAACCCACAAAAAAAGTTTCAACTACCTTCTATACAAAAATCATCTCTACATGTTTTCCCAGTGAGTTTCTTCTGCTACAAACAAAATTTATCTAGTTATTTATGACATTATTTACATCATCTTGTTTAAAGCTATTTCACTAATTATACATGCAATCAAACTCCTTCAGTGTGACACAGAAATTTTCAAAGAATTATGGGCCTAAATTGAATGTAATCTGTCAAGTTGGTCTACCTTCAAACAGAAAGAAACTAGGCTATCCTGTCTTTCAGTGTTTCATCTCTGATATATATTTCTGATGATGCATTGTGTGACCCAATTAGGTTTTTTAATGGTCATATTGCACTATTCTATTGGCGTATATTCAAATTTCTTTTACTTGGCAATCAAACAATAGGATTTTTGCAATCTTAAATCTTGTATCCAAATTATTCATTATTTCTCTCATAGGTTTTAATAATTTACAAATTTGATGACCATTCATTTTAAATTTTACTTGAGTGGCTAAAAAGGTTAAGTAGGATTAAGATGTTGGATAGGAGACAGGATTAGCTTATAGTTCCCACTCAGATGGGTACAGCATTGTGTGGAGACTCTCAGACTGAACTTTTGCTCCAAGAACTACCACAGGAATGTACCAAGAAAGCTAAGAGAATCCACAGACCCTTTGAAGAAACTGGATCACTGCTACAGGCTCCCTGAGACACCGAAAACCTGTGAGTCTGCTTTCCTTCTCAGTGGGGAGGCTCATGGTTTGGGGCAAGTTCTCAGCCCTGGTGACAGGCTACCTGGAAATAGACTTGCTGCTGTTGCAGGGATGTATGGTGAGAGTGAGACCAGTCTTTAGGACTGCAAGCTATGTGGGAGTGGGGTGCGTCCTGTGACTGCCAGCTTTCCCCCACTTCCTGGTGACCTGCATAACTCAGCAAAGGCAGCCATAATCCCCCTGGGAATATAACTCTATTGGACTGAGAACCACACCCTCATGCCCCACAGCAGCCACAGCAAACCCTAAGGAGAGGCTGAACTCAGACACTCCTATCTTTGCTGTCACCTTGTGGTCTTTCTCTACCCGACCTGGTAACCAAAGACAAAGGTCATAATCTCTTGGCAGCTCTATGGCCCTGCCCACTGCCTGAGAAACCCAAATACTTAGCCAGATATCCCCAGGGCAAATTTGTAGCCTTCTTATTGGGCCACACTGATGCACTCTGGAAAGTGCCACCTCCTGGCTGGAGGCTAACCAGCACAAAACCAGCACACCAAACAAAAACACAACCAAAGACCTTCACAAAGTTCACTTCACTTCCCTGCTACCTCCACCAGAGCAGTTGCTGGTATCCATGGCTGCAAGACTGGAGACAGGTTGCATCACAGGATGCAATCTTTGTAGATCTTTGTGGTGTTTTTGTAGACGCTCCTCAGTACCAGCCTGGAGACTGGTAGTTCTGCTCGGTGGCTAGACTCAGAAGAGCAAAAACAATCACTACAGTTCAGCTCTCAGGAAGCTTCATTCCTAGGGCAAGGGGGAGAACACCATATCAAGGGAGCACCCTGTGGGACAAAATAACCTAAACAGCAGCCCTTGAATCCCAAATTTTCCCTCTGATATAGTCTACTCAAATGAGAAGAAATCAGAAAAATAACTCTGGTAACATGACAAAATAAGCTGCTTTAACATGCAAAAGATCGTACCAGCTCACCAGCAATGGATCTAAACCAAGAAGAAACCTCTGAATTGCCAGAAAAAGAATTCAGAAGAATGATTATTAAGCAAATCAAGGAGGCGTCAGAGAAAGGTGAAATCTACCTTAAATAAATAAAAAAATACAAGACATGAAAGTGAAATTCTTCAGTGAAATTGGAACTTATATTTCAAAGGGAACCAGACCATAAAAGTTTGAAAAATTTGCAGCCTGACCTATGTGGTAGGAAAGAAACCCATTTTCTAGGGAGAAATTCAGGCCAGCAGCAGAAATTTACATAAGTAATGAGGAGCAGATGTTAATAGCCAACACAATGGGGAAAATGTCTCCAGGGAATTTCAGAGATTTTTAACGGCATCCCCTCCCATCACAGGCCTAAAGGCTTAGTAGGAAAACATGGTTTCATGGTCGGGATCCAGGGCCCCACTGCTCTGTGTAACCTTGGGACATGGTATCTTGTGTTTCAGGCACTCCAGCTAAGGTCATATAACTAAAATGGGCTAAGGTACAGCATGGGACATTGCCTCAGAGAGTGCAATCATGAAGCCTTGGCAGTTTCCATGTGGCGTTGGGTCTGTGGGTGCATAGAAGGCAAGAATTGAGGTTCGGGAACCTCTGCCTAGATTTCAGAGGTTGTGTAGAAACACCTGGATATCCAGCAGGAATTCTGCTGCAGGGATGGAGCCCTTATAGAGATCCTCTACTAGGGCAGTGTGGAGGGGATGAGAAATGTGGGGTTGGAGCCTTCACACAGAGTACTCACTCTGGCATTGCCTAGTGGAACTGTGGGAAGAGGACCACTGTCTTCCAGGGACCAGAATGTTAGATCTACTGACAGCTTGCACCGTGTACCTGGAAAAGTCACCAGCACTCAACACCAGCTCATGAAAGCAGCCTTGGCGGCTGTACCCTTCGGAGTCAGTAGGGTGGAGCTGCCAAGATCTTGGGAACCTACCTCCTGCACCAGTGTACCCTGGATGAGAGACATGGAATCAAAGGAGATTATTTTGGAGCTTTAAGATTTAATGACAGCTCTGCTGGGTTTTGGACTTCTATGGGGTCCGTAGCCCCTTTTTTTGGCCAATTCTCTGACTTGGAATGGGACCTTTTGCCCAATTTCTGTACCCCATTGGATCTTGAAGTAACTAACATGTTTTTGATTTTACAGGCTCATAGGTGGAAGGAACTTACCTTGTCTCAGATGAGACTTTTGATTGTGGACTGTTAATGCTGGAATGAGTGAAGACTTAGGGAGACTGTTGAGAAGACATGATTGGTTTTGAAATATAAGAAGGACATGAAATTGGGAGGGACCAGGGTGGAATAATATATTTTGGCTCTGTGTCCCCACCCAAATCTTATGTCGAGTTGTTATTCCTACATGTCAGGGGAAGGGCCTGGTGAGAGGTAATTGGGTCAGGGGAGCAGATTTTCCCCTTCCTGTTCTTGTGATAGTGAGTGATTTCTTATGAGATCTGATGGTTTAAAAGTATGTGGCCCTCCCCGCACCTCTCTCTCTCTCTACTGTCACCTTGTAAAGAAGGTTCTTGATTTCCCTTCACCCTGTGCCATGATTGTAAGTTTCCTGAGGCCTCCCAGTCATGCTTCCTGTTAAGCCTGTGGAACTGTGAGTCAAACCTCTTTTCTTCGTAAATTACCCAGTCTCATGCATTTCTTTACAGTAGTACACTAGGTAAGTTTAGATTTGAGTAAGTTTGATACCTTACGATCAGTACTTTCTTAGTTATATGAGCAAGATATATTTTATTCTCAGAACATGATAGTAGAGAAAACATAAGATCATTAGGGATTTTCATATAAAAGAATACAAAAGTAGGATGACTAAGAATAAACCAAAGATTGCTTAAAATTTTAGCTCCTGCAGGGCCTTATGTGTGAAGACATAACCTTATTAGATATTTCCCCTGTAGTATTGTCAGTTTTGACTTACTGCCACTTTAGAATTTTATCTCAGCAACACTGCAAATATTGATGCACTTTCTCTAACTAGCGATGCTCATTAAATTTGGCGTTCCTGATATTCTCTGATTATTGTAAAACACAATGGAAAATTTGTATCATTGCCCATGTTGCCTCATCTAGTTGAAATCCACGCATTCTCTTGCCTGAAAGGTTATCAACATTCACTCTCAACTCAAAGTATTGCCCCTCCCTAACCCCTTAAAACTACTGTACATTCTGAAACACATGATCAGTTACTATTAAACAAATTTTCCTTGTAAACTCTTCTCTGAGCAACTGCATCACCTTTTTGCTCTAATAAAACTATACCCCATTTTAAAGACACCCTTTGAGTCACCCCTGGCTGGCACCATGGAAACAGGCTCCAGGACTGCCTGTGCAAGGCCAGTCCCCATGGCTGTAACCTTTAAGTCAACTCTGTAGCTCCAAGCTATAGCATACACAGGGTGCAGGGTTGCTTCAGCAGACCCAGGGTCCATGCTCATCTCAGTAGTCTCCAGTGCTAGGCCGACTGCAACAGACATAGGTTCTAGAATTTCCCCTGTGGAACCAGGTTACAGGTCAGCCCTTGTGGATACAGCACCCAGATGAGACTTACTAGACCTAGACACCAGGACAGAACCTACTCACCCCACGTCAAGCTGACCTCTGTGGCACCAGGAGCCAGAACAGCATCTGTGATACCAGAATCCCACATACCTCTAACCATACCTATACCAAGGCCCCATGCCTGTCCCAGCACCAGGCCAGTCCTGGCTTCCTACAGCTTCAGGCTTCTGGGGACATGGAGTCCAGGCCAACTTTAATAAACCCAGGGTCCATGACCACCCCAGAAAACCCTGGTGCCAGGTTAGCCCTCAAAAATCAAAACTTTAGAACCAGCCATGCAGATCCAGGCTCCACACCAACCCCCATGGACTTAGGATTCATGCCTTCCCCCAAGGACTCGAGCCTGCCCTGTGGACTCAGTGTTGTCCTGGCACTGGTGTGTGTCTAAAACTTGAAGCCATGTTGGTTGATTGATCTCCGAGCTGGTGTGGAACCTGGGCTGGGCCTGGAGCCTGAGACAGTGGAATGGACTTGAATGCAACTCCAGGCCTGCCTCAGAGAAATCCAGTACTGGGGAGGCACCCATGGCCTCAGACTCTAGACCCATTGATATGATACCTACAAGAGGCTCACTTCAGCTTCAAGGGCACACATGGATTGAAGTGAAAGGATGGAAAAAGCTATTCCATGCGAAAGGAAACAAAAAGAAAGCAGGGCTAACTATTCTTATATCAAATAAAATAATCTCTAAGGCAAAAACTGTACAAAGAGACACTATAAGTGTCAGAGTAATGCTGGCCATAGTAGGATGATTTTGGAAGTATTCCTTTTTCAGTTTTTTGGAAGAATTTGTGAAGCATTAGATTTTCTTTAAATGTTTGGTGGAACAGGTAAAATTAGTTCATTGAATAGATTCTGCACTCCTATATTAATTGTAGCATTTATTCACAATAGCCAAGATATGGAGTCAACCTAAGTGTCTATCAAGAGATGAATAAAGAAATTGTGGCATATATACACCACGGAATACTATTCAGCCTTAAAAAAGGAAATAAATGCTGTCATTTGCTACAACATGGATAAACCTATAGGACATTATGTTAAGCTAAAAAAATCAGGTACAGACAGACAAATACTGCATGATCTCACTTATATGTGGAATTAAAAATAGTCCAACTCATAGAAGCAGAGAGTACAGTGGTGGCTACCAGGGGATAGGGGTGGATAAGGAAGAGGAGAAAGGGGATATGTTCATCAAAGAATACAAAATTTTGGTTAGATTGAAGAAATCATTTCAAAGATTTATTGTACATCATGGTGACTGTGATTAATAACAATGTATTGTATTCTTAAAAATGGCCAACAGAGAAATTTGTGTTTTCCACACAAGAAATAATAAGTATATAAGATAATTCATGTTAATTAGCACAATCTGACTTCCCACATGTATAAATGTTTCAAAACACCACTATGTACATAATAAACATATATAATTCTTATATGTTAAATAATTTTTTAAAAAGAGAAACAATTATAAATAAAATCTATAAGTTCCTACTATGTCATCTGTCAAATTAACAGCATTAATGCTCATGCTCTTTGCTCTTTGTTCTACTACTTTTAGACTTTCCCATTTCAGATTATTCTTCTGTCTGTGTCAACTATCCATTTTCCCTGGTCTATGCAAGAACATCACTACTATATTTATACCCTTTCAGTCTTACTTCATGAATATTTTTGTTCTCTATACTGCCTTCTTCTCATTGGCATAAAGCAGCTCTATAATTTCTCACATTTAAATGTGCCTTGTCTTCTAAAATCCTTTCAGGTTCTACCTCATTTCTATGTTCTTACGAGTAGCAAAACATTCTACAAAAGTGTTTGAGTCCTCAAAGAGGCATGTGCCAAGACAGGAGTAGAACTGAAAGATACTTCATTGTGAGAAATGTTTGTGAATCATAAATGGAAAGGGAGCAGGAGTCTGCAAGGAAAGTCTTAAGATGCTGATGCTGCGACAGCTGTGAAGGGAGAGAAGAAAGTAAAAATTGTGTGGAAAGAATCTTAGACCTCAATGCAGTTCTGAGAAAATTTTGGACCTGGGTCGTGGAGAGCCCCAGAGTTGAAATTGCTTTTCAGAAAAATCTGGAGTCACCAGCAAGTGTTCCACTTCTAGTACAATTTCTGTGTTTTATTGATTTCAGATCTGTCTTTGCTTTTAATGTAAGCTCTTACAACTATAAATTTCTCTCTTAGTTCAGTTGTGGCTGCACCTGGTAAGTTTTAAAACATTGTGTTTTTATTTTCACTTGTCTCAAGGTATTAGTTTCTAATTTTCCTTGTAACTTTTCTTTTGACCCCTTGGCTGTTTAAGTGTATGTTGTTTTACTTTCACATGTCAGTGGATTTTTTGTTTTGTTTGTGTTATTGTTGACTCATAGTTTCATTTTATTGTGACAAGAAAAGATACTTTGTATTTTTTAAGACTTACGTTGTACCATAACATGTGTATTTTGGATAATGTTCCATATAAACTGGAGAATAATGTATATGTTGTTGAGTGGAGTGTTTTGTCTACATCTGTTGGGTACAATTGGTCTGTAGTAGTATTGTTCAAGTCCTTTATTTCCTTATTGCTCTTTTGTCCAGATATTCTATCTGTTATTGAATGTGAAATGACAAAGTCTCCTACTATTCTTATGTTTTCTTCTTCTTCTCCTTTTAATTCTGTCAAAGATTTCTTTTATATGTTTAGGAACTCTGAGACTGCATGCATAATTATAATTGCCATACCTTCTTGCTGAATTGACACTTATCACTATGTAATGTTCTTCTTTGTTTCTTATAACAGTTTTTGATTTACAGTATATTTTTTCTGATATCAATATAACCACTCTGCTCCCTTTTGGTTACAATTTGCAAGGGTTATCTTTTTCCATCCTTTCGTTTTCAGCCTTTGCATGTCCTTTGATCTAAAGTGAGTCTCTTGTAGACAGTATATATCGGATCCTGTTTTGTAAAATCCATTTTGTTATGGGGAGTTTAATCCATTTACATTTACAAATAAAAATATAAAAAATAATGCAGTAAATATTTCTAGGAATTGACTTACTACTGACATTTTGCTAATTATTTTCTATATGTTTTGTAGGTTTTTGTGCCTCTTTTCCTTTTACCGCCTTTCTTTGTATTTTGTTGTTGATGTTTTGTAGTAATATATATTTTATTTCCTTTTGCATATATTCTGTAAGTATTTTCTGTCTGGTTACCATTAGAAATGCTTAAAATATATTGCAATTTTAGCATTCTAATTTAAACAAATAACAGCTTCAGTCACATACAAGAACTCTACTCATTTACAGCTCCACTCCCCTGTTATGACATTAATATCATAAATCACATCTTTATATATTATATACCAATTAACAGAGATTTATAGTAACTTTTAATGTTTTTGTCATTTAAATTCTATTCATCAAAATTATAGTAGTACAGCCTACAAAATATGTCCGTGTATTTTTTTTTTACTAGTGAGGCTTACATTTCTGTATGGCTTCATATTTCTGTCTGCCATACTTTTGTTTCAACTTGAATGACTACATTCAGCATTTCTTGTAGGGCAGGCCTAGTGGTAATGAACTCTGTCAGCTTTTGTTTATCTGGAAAAGTCTTAATGTCTCCTTCATTTCAAAAGACAGATTTGATGTATAAAGTATTCTTGGTTGATAGTTGAGAAATTCACTGATAACTTTATGGAAGCCCCCTTGGATGTGACAAATTGCTTTTCTTTTGTTGTTTTCAGGATTTTCTCTTTGTCTTTGATGTTGGACTATTTGAGTGTAATCTCTGTAGTCCTCTTTGAATTTATTCTACTTGGAATTCTTTGAGCTATTTGAATCTGTATATTTCTTTCTTTCTTCAGATTTGGGAAGTTTCTGGCCATTATTTCTTCAAATAAGCTCTCTATCCCTTTCTCTCTTCTGCTTGTTAGATTTCCATGATATTATACATCTATTGATCACATAAATTACCTAGGCTATTTGTGCTTTTAATTTTTTATTATTGTTGTTCCTGTGAGTCAATGATTTCAAATGATTTGTCCTCAAATTCACTGACACTTTCTCCTGCCTGATAAGGTCTTACTGTTGAACGCTTGGAATAAAGTTTTCAGTTGAGTTGTATTTTCTGTTCCTGAATTTCTGTTTCTATCTCTTTTTTGATACGCTCATTTTGTTCATTCATTACACTGATTTCTTTAGTTGTTGGTGATCTCTTATAGCTCATTGAAATATCTTTGTGACAGTTATTTTAATTTTTTGTCCAGCAGCTCATAGATCTGCATTTCTATAGGGTCAGTTTCTAAAGTTTTATTTTGCTTCTTTGATATGGCATGTTTCCTTATATGCCTTGTAATCTTTGCTGGGACTTGGCCATTTGCTGGGACTTGGGCATTTGTAAAAACAACTGCCACTCCCAGTCGCAGCCCAGCTGAAGGTTCTAGGACTTTTCAAACATTTTCTGATCTCTTGCTACCTTTGGCAACTATCTGCAGAAATGCAACTTTAATGTGCTTCTTGATCCTCTTTTCAGTGGCTTCCAAAGTCTTTCACTGGTTTCATCAGTGCCCCAAGTTAAGTCAGATGGAAACCAGTCTCTTAGGTAGCCCCATGTTAGGCGGCATGTTAGGTAAATGGTCCATTCCTTGTTTCTATCTTGAGGGAAGATCCACATATGAGGGCTTTCTTCAAGTTGTTCTGCACTAAGTCATGCAGGGAGCGAAACATGAACAGGAGCATTAAATGCCTAGAATCCTCCTACATTTTTTTTTTCTGGATCACTTCCTGGTTTTACAATAAACAGAGTGCTATAGCTTTTCAACTGGCCTCTTGTGTTTTCACAGAGTCATTCTGGTCAATATATTGTTGTTAACTTGGTATCTTTGTGAAGGAAAGATGGACTGTGACTTTCTAGTCTGCCTTCTTTCTGACCACTCTCTTTTTAAAAATCCAGTCTACTTAAGCTTCACTCTATTCTATCAAAAGAGCTCTTGTTTGGTCACAAATAACACTATATTGCTAAATCCTTTGGTTCATCTATATATAGTTCCTAGCTTGATTGACTTATTGAGAGCATTTTATATCAATGATCATACATTTCTTTATAAAATGTGGTTTTGTGCCTGGATTCTTAGATATCATAATATTCTTTTTTTTTTTTAATATCTTACTCATATTTCCTTACTCCTGTATTCTTTTTCACTCCACAACTTTCTTCTAATCTGTCAATTATCCTCAGGCTTATGCCTTTAACTTGCAATTATGAAAATCCCAGAATAATATCAGTAATTTGAGAAGTATCTCCTCTAAATGCTCCTAAGAATAGATCAAGCAATTATGTGATATAATTGCCCAATTATTTTCATTAAACAATTGTGTGTCTCTGTTATCATTATTAGGAATTAAACCTTTCTTCCAGCTGCCAATCTGAAAGCAGTCTTTCAGCCTTCTTCATAGAAGCCCTAGTTTTCTTGAATTGGGCTCATCATAAAAGGATAATATATTTTCAAAATGGAATAAAGAGAGGAGATAAAGTGGTTAGGCCAGAAGGCAGATTGTTTGTGAAGCCCATAACTTTTGAGAAACTTTAGGAGAGCTAGTGAAACTGGAATTCAGAAAAAGTCTAAGAGAGAGAGGGAGAGAGAGAAATTAAAGTGGTTCAGTGAGAAGGACCAGATCACATAAGGCCCTACAAATTTGGTGGAAAAATTCCATCCTGGTTTGTCCAGATGAGTTCTGGTTTACACTTGTTATCCTTGCATAATTACCTAAAAACATTTTTTTCACACTGAAGAGTGCCCCAGTTTGTACAAAAATTACATGGTCACTCAGAAGAGCAAATGTAGCAATCATAGCATGCATACTAAGAATGCCCACAGAGAAAAAAGGAAATGAATGATAATATTCTCTGGCTAAGCAACTTAAAGTCAGCTTTTCATACATTGGGAGTAATCAAATATTTCTAATGCCGCTGTGGGAAAGGACTGAGATGCAACCATTTGATTTAGTGTACATGGTTTCTTATTTCATCTATAGAAATTTCAGAGCAGTCAAGAGGATAGTTAATTCTGACTTCTGGGGATTAAGGAATAGATGGGTGTTGAGTATATGCAGACCACAATGTGAAATAACTCTTCGAAAAATGATTGGCTGTGGGGAAAGTAGAGGAGGGTGATGACTATTGTAGTAGAGTAAGATAATAAAAGAGGGAAGATTAAAAACAAAACAAAAAATAAAAGATGGGTCGAATCACAGGGTTAGGAATTTGTTGTGGAGATGCTGATGTAAGTTCTGTCTGACAGCCTTTATTTTCTCTGTGAAATGGGCACCACTTCTGAAGGTGAAATAAACATGGGTCAAGAGGTGAAAGCTTTGGAGGTGTTTTGAAATAGTGATTGCAAAAGGTAGAAAGTCCAATTACATACATTTTATTAGAATTATCAGTTGACATTGGTTATAATGAATTAACCATGGTAGGCATCTATTCAGCTTTGCCCCAGACTACAGCAGTTTTAAATATGGTATCCAGATGAAAGATTGTTAGAAGATAATCTAGAGTTGGTACTTTGCCAGTCAGGTACTCGGGAAGAAACAACAACAACAACAAAAAGGCAAGAAAGTTTAGCATCCTGGCCTAACAACGCTATATCATGTTACCATGAGCATTTCCTTATACAATTTTATGCAACAATATATCCTAAAATTGATATTATTAGCTACCTGGGTAGAAGTGACTCCACTGTGATGGGGACGCTGTTACCATAAAAGACAATCATTTTAATGCCACACTTTGAGGCTTCCTCACTTATTCCTCCTTGTCATACTCTCTTGACTTTAATGGTAGATTAACAGAAAGTGTCTGAAGGAATTAGGTATTAACACAGATGAATTTTGACAATAAGGTAGAAAGGATGAGAACATTTAGAATTACTGAACGCAACCCAGGGAAAGCAGGACAGTATGAGCGCCTTAGAGGAGAAATACATGTGGCTAGAAACAAACAAAATTTTGTCATTTGTCTGCAAGAGAATATTCATTCAAGGAAAGCAAACATTTGAAATGAGTAAAAAGTACATTGAGAAATTAATTTATCTATGGTGAATGTTTTCAAGTTTTATTCTAATAGCATTTATTCCCAGTAAACCTATAATTCATCTTAGCTGCAAATAGTACAGAATAGAATTATTTAAGTATGCCTTTTAGCTTTTAAAGTAACATTTTATACTCTAACAGGTGCTGTAACTGTTATTGTGACTGTCTTTTCTTATTGAAGTATATATTTTAATTGCATGTTTAATATTTCAAATGCTTTAAAGTTTTGAAAGAGTATTTCAAATAGTATCATGTATTTTTGTCTTTATTATTATTATTATTATTTTCTTTTGAGATGGAGTTTCACTCTGTTGTTGCCCAGGCTGGAGTGCAGTGGAGCAATCTCGGCTCACTGCAAGCTCTGCCTCCCAGCTTCACACCATTCTCCTGCCTCAGCCTCCCGAGTAGCTGGGACTACAGGCGCCTGCCACCATGCCTGTCTAATTTTTTGTACTTTTAGTAGAGATGGGGTTTCACCATGTTAGCCAGGATGGTCTCGATCTCCTGACCTCGTGATCCGCATGCCTTGGCCTCCCAAAGTGCTGGGATTACAGGCATGAGCCACTGCACCTGGCCAGGGGCAGCAATTTCATCTGTTATAGTCAGGTTTCATTTCAGGCAAGAAAGTGAAGGAAATATTTAAACATGTTAAAGACATGGAAGGCTTTTCGGATTACAGAGCAGGAATTTCAAGGAAATTGCAAAGGAAGAAGATAGAAAATTCTCAGATTAGGTTACATACTTAGTGTTATATACGTAGGAGAATACAGTGATAATGAACTGGAGGCCAGGAAACATGGCTCTTGAATGCTCAGTGCCTGGTGCGGCATCTACCATAAAATTGGTGCTTATAAATATTTGTTGATAAAAATAAAACACATAAACAATGCAATTTGCCTCTATAATATTGTGACTGTTAACCATTAAAAATCGAGTGACAAAATCCTTCGAAATGCTTAAGTAAATGGTTCCTTTTTACTGTTTATGAGGAATTTATTCTTATTTATTTATTATTAGCAAACTGAATCTCATTGTAAATTTTTCCAAAACTAATTGGCATGAAATTGTCCTTAGCTTGTAGGTACAATACTAAATTTTTGACATAAATACAATTTAGGACAAATCTGATTCTGTGACTGAGAATGCCACTTCATTCACATGGATACTTATGACAAAAGTCACTATTTGATAAAATCTTAATCATCACTACAGGAAGGTGTTCTTACCATTTATTGATCAATCAAAATGTGTTATGGCCACTACAGAGTACGGGAATTCATTTAGAGTTGTGTGTACTCATGATACAGGTAAAAACAACCACTAATGTAATTGCTGTAGCGTTATGCATAGCAAAACAGTAGGTATTCAAACTGCTATATATGCAGATAGAAGCCAGCAAAAAACACAGACAGTATCTTTAGGCCATTATTCCAGATTAGGTTTAAGACTTAATGTCAAATAAGTATAGATGACATGCAGAATAAATATTGAAAGCATTGCCAGACTTATTTAAAATTTTGTTTTTAAACTATCCACCATGTTAATTTTATCTATACTTTCAAATTTATAAATAATATAATAATATTAATATAATACTATATAACAATAATAATTTAGATGTAGTAATAGTACACCATATTTCATTATTGAGAAGAACTTCAAATAAACTTTATTCAATCTCCTAACTTTATGGAAATAGAAACAGGCACAGAGAGAAGGTCATAGAGCCAAAAAAGTGATAAGATTTGAACTCACATCTGTTAATTCTCTGTTCAGTGCTTTTACACTCCTGCCTCATTTCGGTTCATGTTGAGCTGTGCAAGCTGTTGCATGTGACACAGATGAGAAAGGCATGCAATCTGTTCTGGAGATGTTTAAAAATGGAGAAGGATAAAGAACGAGACATATACACGTAGGACTATATTTTGGAAGATTTTTAAAAATAAGACCTTATGGTGTAAAAATACTTTTTTCAAAAAGAAAAGAAAACACAACAAAGACATGAGAGTTGTAGAACAAGATAATCATATCAAATTAGGAGGGTCAAGAGAGACTTCAGTGGTTGTGATTGAAAGCTGCCTTATATGATAGACAGGGTTTAACCATAAGGTGTTTCAGATAATAGAAGTAATAGAATCAATGGCAGGAGCAGGGGGAGGTTAAGAATGCATACTTGTCAGGAATATTAAGATTAAATTAAATGGAAGGTTGAATAAACAGCTTGACATGAGGCTGGAAAAATATACTGGTACAATATGAAGAAGTTAGAAATATCTGGATTGTTTTTAAGAATTAAAATATGACATGTATGTAGGAAAAGTTTTAGTTGGGATATGAGTTTGTGAAATCACTGAATTTATTAAATTGCTCCATGATAAATGTAATAAAGTCTGAACTAGAGCAAAGGTAGCAAGAATAACAAGGGGCAACTGATACACTTAAGGAAAAATACCTTGAATGAAAGGTAGTTACCACAGTTTTTATTTCATATTTATTTATTTAAATTATGCATATGGTTATATAGTTATTTAATTTGTTTTATAATTTGTTCACAAATCAAAATGAAAGAACATAGATATGCAGGAATCTTGCTTCTATATATGCCCCTATCTTCTCACTTATCTTTGCATAGATATTAATTTTTATTAGCCTTATATAATTTAGTATTTCTTCCAATACAAGCAAATGTGACTATATATCCTTATTTCCTTATGTTCTTACACAAATGAATTCAGATTATATAAACTCTTCTACTTGACCACTTACTTAATAATTTCTAAATATCTCTCCCTATAAGTATACAGAAATCTTTCTTTTTTTTTTTTTTTTTTTTTTTTTGAGACGGAGTCTCGCTCTGTCACGCGGGCTGGAGTGCTGTGGCCAGATCTCAGCTCACTGCAAGCTCCACCTCCCAGGTTTACGCCATTCTCCTGCCTCAGCCTCCCGAGTAGCTGGGACTACATTAGCTGGGACTACAGGCGCCGCCACCTCGCCCGGCCAGTTTTTTTTGTAGTTTTCAGTAGAGACGGGGTTTCACCGTGTTAGCCAGGATGGTCTCAATCTCCTGAACTCGTGATCCGCCTGTCTCGGCCTCCCAAAGTGCTGGGATTACAGGCTTGAGCCACCGCGCCGGGCATGAAATCTTTCTTATTTTTTTGCAACAGCTGTATTGTCATTGTGAGGCTTATGTAACCAGTCTCTTGTAGATGGATATCTTTTTTCAATTTTTTATATTTTAAATTATGCTACATTAAGTAAAACTGGATATGTCACATTTTGTACAAGAGTGTAGATGAATCTCTAAAAATTATAACTTTTTTTTTTTCTAGAAGTAAGTTTGCTGGGTTAAGAACAGATGCATTTGTAATTTTGGTACCTATTGCCACATTACTCATTACTCTTACTGTAGTTGCATCACTCTACTCTCCCATTAACAATATATGAGACTGCTGCTATCCCTAGCCAGTAAATAGCTGACAAACTTGTGGATGTTGCAACCTGAAGAGTGAAAAATGCTATTTCAGCTTGCCTTTGTAAACATTTTGACTGAAGATATATTCTCATTTGTCTTGGAGGTGATTTGTGTTACTTTTAATGTGATCTATTGCTTCATGTCACTTGTCTATTTTCTTGTTAGATTTTTGCCTTTTTCTCACAATTTTTTTACAAGCTTTCTAATGTCAGGTAGATTATTCATTTGTATGATTTGAGATGCAGATATTTTCACAAATGTATTATTTTCTTTTGCCTACTGAAATATTTTTATGTAAGCAGATTTATTAATTTTTAGTGGCTTCTGAATTTTTAATCAGAATTAAGAAGGCTTCCTAATTTATAATGGTATCAGCTAATGTTTTATTTTACTGTTTGTGTGTTTAATATTTGAAACATTGATACATTTGAAATTTAATCTGGTTTACTGTGTGAAATATTAATCTAATTTTAATACAGACAATTAGCGAGTCTTCTAACAAACACCATACCAAAAAAAAAAATACATTATCTTCTTAATAATCTTTTTAAGTTTTCACTTTATAACATAATAAGCTACTTATATATTGTGCCCCGTTTCTAGATTTCCTGTTCAGCATTCATTTATTCATTTATTCATGTGACAATACCACCCTGCTTTAGTTATTGAGGTTTTACAGTTAGTTTTCGTAGGTCATGGCCATTTTTTTCTCAGTTTTTCTGAATATTCTTGGTGGTTTCTGCTGTCTGTATGAATTTTCCAATCACCCTGTCTTGATATTTGCTATAGTTTGTTTTGTTTTTAAATTTATAATTACAAATTTTCTTCTCAGCAACATTTTATTTTGATTCCATAAGGCTGTATATGTTCAGTTCACATTATAATTGATAGAAACGTTGCTAACATTTTGTTTTAACAACAAACTTGGGTTTTAGTAATATAGTTGTGTGGAATGAACTTTGAAAACGTTTTGGCTTTTGCTTGATGATTTATCTAAATATCTTTGGGAAAAGTAAGCCTTAGAAATTTTTTAAATGTTTAGATTAGTTCTTCCAAGCAAAATAATTTGTTTTCTATGAGATTTCTATATCTTATTTCAGTTACAAGTTCAACTAAAATATGTTTTCTAACATTACCTGATTATGTAGCTAAGACAAGTTACTAACTCTCTACATCTCAGTTTCCTCATCTGCTAAATGGAAATATTAATAATAACTATCATATAAGGTTAAATAAGAATACAAACACACATACATAAGTATATATGTGTATTATTTATCTATCTATATTATATTTCCTATCATTTATCTATTTATCTATCATCTATGTAAGTATCTATTAGAAACTTAAAATGCCTAGTATTTAGTAATACTTAATAAATGACAGTAATTCTCCTTTCTGTATTTATCACAATCAACGGGCACAATGTAATGTAATCTAGTTATTGATTAAAATATTTTTAGCTAATCTTTAACTTCTTATAATTTTGAGTAATTCAATTACTAAGAAAATGATAAAAAATACTTTAATTTTTGCTATGATCCACTTTTAAAAATCTGAGATTTAAAATTTTTCAAAAAATTATCTAGTCATTGAAAATTTGAATTGCACATTTTGAATTTTTGAGAACTTCTTGATTTCATATTTTTATTTTTACAAAACTATACTGTTAAGCAATACAAAAAGTCACACTTTCTTCTAAAAGAAAATGTTTTTACATATGAGAACTCAGTTGTTTTAATCTCCTGCCAAACTGTCATGGTGCATGGAATTTATGTTGTAGAATTAACATTTTTTTCCCCAAATGTAACCTATTTTGTTTCAAAAGACTTATTTGCCTTGCATGATTGTTTCATGCATTTAAAACTTAATTTCAGATGTCGTGTCACCGAGATAGATGGCAAGGTATCAAATATTTCTGTAGAAATTTAGCCTGCCTCTTATTACACATAACTCCCAATGGATGAGTTCTATGAAGCACTGAATAATCTTCAAGAGTGTGGCAAAAATCACAGTTACAAGAGTTAAGAGACAGAAAATTTTGCCAGAAAAAAACCCTAAAAAAAACTTAGAAGGTAAATTCAGAGAAAGAACACAAACACACAATACAATTGTTACAGAATTCAGAGTTCTGTTTTAGACTGCCTGACTCAGTGTTTTACCAAAGATTAATGAAAGAATACTTCATGTTTTGAAATTACCTAGATATATTTATACTTTGGAAGTAATTCAGGTGTTGAAATCAAATATGCAAGTATTGTAAGTATGATGTAAATGAAATTGAATAAGGCTTTTTATTATGGATTTGTTTTATATTTTGAAATTTCTCTATTTGAATCTAAAGTCTATCTTTTATGACTATAGCTTGTTCATATTGCAAATACAGGTGTTTAAATGAAAATGTGGATATATAATAAGAGTAAATAAAGCCCACAGAAAGTAAAAATAAGAAAATTATATTTGTGGTAATGGAAAATAAGTTAATATTGGACTAAACTGTATAAACTTTTAGGAAAATTCAACTTTAAAATAGGATAATTGAATAGATTTACCTATTTTGCATGCACTCGAGTCATCATGACCAAAAAAATAATAGAAAACATCTCTTGTTGTTGTTGTTGTTGTTGTTTTTTTTTTGAGACGGAGTCTAGCTCTGTTGCCCAGGCTGGAGTGCAGTGGCCAGATCTCAGCTCACTGCAAGCTCCGCCTCCCGGGTTTACGCCATTCTCTTGCCTCAGCGTCCCGAGTAGCTGGGACTACAGGCGCCCACCACCTTGCCTGGCTAGTTTTTTGTATTTTTTAGTAGAGAGCGGGTTTCACCGTGTTAGCCAGGATGGTCTGGATCTCCTGACCTCGTGATCCACCCGTCTCAGCCTCCCAAAGTGCTGGGATTACATCTTGTTGTGTTTTTAAAGTCAACTTTAAAATAAGTTCTGAGAATCACACATACACAAGCAAAATTCTAGATTACAAAAATATCATATTAAACAGAATGATGCTGGACTAAAAATAGATGCATAGACAAATGGCACAGAACAGAGAACCCAGAACTAAAGCCATGCATTTAGTCGGTTGATTATTTTTTAGAGAAAAATATTTATTTATAAAAGGTTACTATTTTCTGAGATTCATTAAGTTCATGGTCTTATAAACAGAGCCCATATGTTTATTTTTACATTATCATTCTTATGTCCAATAAAATACTTTCCCTTTAATAATCCTGTAACATTGCATTCAAATAATTTTGAAATGAAATGTGTATCATAAAACTTCAGAATAAAAAGTAAAGTAATAAAGGAATAGTTTCTTATATCTTGGTGACAGCTGCAATGTAAGCATTTTTATAATCCCATTTTATAGATGAGGAAACAAAGCTCAAGGTAAAGTGAATCATCTGGGGTCACATGTAAACCAAATGGAAGATCCAAAACTAGAACCAAGTTTTATGAAAGAAGCAATGGTTTATATGGGGCATAATAGCTATCCAAGGAAATACAAGGCAATTCCCTGGGTCATCACTGCAGCCCCTGCACTGCTATGACAATTTGGCAGTTAGAACCTTGGAGAAATAAACGCCGCCACTAAAAGGAAGTCACTCATGTAACTGTGAGCATTCATCAAGGCCTGAGGCTCTTTCTCTAGTAACATCTGCCTTCTAAAGTCAATCCTAAATTTGTATATTGTTTTCATTGATGCTGGAATTACTTTGGGTTGACTGAATTCCTCCAGATAAACAAAATATTACTCATGTAGAATTTTTATTTATTTTTTAAAATGGAACTTTTAAGCTCAGGGGTACATGTGCAGATTTGTGATATAGGTAAACTTGTGTCATGGGAGTTTGTTGTGTAGATTATTTCACCACCTGGATATTAAGCCTAGTACCTGTTAGTTAGTTTTTCTGATTCTCTTCCACCTCCCAGCCTCCATCTTATGAAAGGCTCCAATGTCTGTTGATTGATATTTGACAAAGATGCCAAGAACATGCAATGGGGAAAGGACATTCTCTTCAAAAAATGGCATTGGGAAAACTGGATATCCACATATAGAACAATGAAATTAGATTCTTACTTTATACCATACAACAAAATTAACTCAAAATGAGACTTAAATAGAAGATCTGAAATTATAAACTACTAAAATAAAACATGAAAAAATCTCCATGTCATTGATCTGGGCAATGAGTTTTTGGATATGACCCCAGAAACATGGGCAACAAAAGCAAATATAGACAAATGGGCTTATATCAAACTAAAGATATTCTGCACTGCAAAGGAAACAACAGAGTGAAGAAACATCTTAATGAATGGGAAAAAAATATATGCAAGCCATACATGGGATAAGGGATTCACAGCCAAAATCTATAAGGGACTCAAACAATTCAATAACAAGAAAACAAATAACCCAATTAAAAAATGGGCCAAGGACTTAGATGCCAAAAGAACACATACAAAGGGCTAGCAATTGCATAAAAACACACTCAACATCACTAGTCATCAGGAAAATGTAAATCAAAACCACAATGAAATATGACCTCACACATGTTAAAATGGCTAGTGTTAAAAAAGATGAGGAATAACAAGTGTTGGAGAGGTTGTACAGAAAAGGGAATTCTTGCACAGTGTTGGCAGGAATGTAAACACTCTGGTGGTTCCTCAGAAAATTAAAAATATAACTATCATATGACATAGCAATCCATCTAGTGAATATATATGCAAAGGAAATGAAATCAGTATGTTGAAGAGATCTCTGGACTCCCAAGTTCTTTGCAGCAGCATTCACAACAGCCAAGACAGAAAGTCAATATAAGTGACCACCAAAGAATGAGTAAATAAAGCAAATGTGGTATATATACGTAATGAAATACTATTCAGTCTTAACAAAGAAGAAAATCCTGTAATTTGCAACAACATGGATGAGCCTGGTGAACATTAAGTATAATAAGCCAGTCACAGAAAGACAAATACTGGAGATGATTTCAGTCATAGTCTAAAATCATCAAATTTACAGAAGCAGAGAGTGGAATGGTGGCTACCAGGGGATAGGGGTGGGGCTGGGGGAAGGTTATTAAAGAGATGTTTATCAAAGGATGCAAAATTTCAGATATACAGGAGGAATAAATTCAAGAGCTATATCATATAACATGGCAATTATGGTTAATAACAATGTATTTTTGAAAATGACTCAAAGAGTAGGTTTTAAGTGCTGTCACCACAAAAGGTAATAAGTATATGAGGTAATGTATATGTTAATTTTCTCAATCTAGTCATTTCACAATCTATACATATTTCAAAATATTATGCTCTACATAGTATATATATACAATATTTATTTATCAATAAGACTAATACTAAAATACAAAAGTATCACTTTATTCAGACATATTTCCATATTTATTTTAATTCTATAACAAAAATGCTCTATTTGACAAAGCTAACATTTTCAATCAAATAATTATTTCAATGATATATTGCTTATGGGGCCAAATTTTGGAGTAATGGGGAGCTCTGAGATTGAAAGATCCACCCCGATATGCAATCAGTGATTTCAGGACATCTCTTTAGGTTCTAGGAAAACACAGGATCCTAATTCACCTATACTATTTATCTACATTGTTTCTTTCCATATTTATGTAGAGACAGGTCTTGCTCTCTTCAACCCAGGCTGAAGTACAACACTTTATCTTTGAACTCTTGGGTTCATCTGATTCTGCTGCCTTGGCCTCCGAATGCACTGGGATTACAGGCATGAGCTACCTCGCCTGGCCCCTATATTGACTTTGTATTTTTAAAGAAATTGTCTACATGGGGTTTTTCCAGACAGAGTGACCTAGATAGTGTTTTGTAATATGAGAGAAAGAAAACCAAAAAGCAAATAAGAAATCTATAAATGTTTTAAATGAGAACATTTAAAATGTGATCTTAAATCTCATTAAATATTTTTAAATCTGTGGAAAGGAAGTAGACTTTATATAAGAGAAAGAAAATATCACATAAATTGATGGAAATTAGAAAGAAGAAAGTTTTAGTTTGGTATATGAATCACCAAAAAATGTTGATAAACAAAATATTTAGTTCTCTGTCAACAAAGTTTCAACCAGAAGCAAGGGGAATTCCTGGTTATGATGGATATTGGAATAGATTATTTCATACATGTATGCATTTATTAATTTGGATTTTTTTCTTTTAAATAGCATCTTCGTTAAATATGTTATTTCTCTTCTGCTCTGCAGATTCTATAATTCTTCTAAATATTTTACATATAGAAGACAAAGAAATAGCCTCAAAATTGACATCGTGCCTAAAGCAAACAAAGTAATGAAGTGATTATCTTTAGCATTTGTTCTAAGTTACAGTTTATATTTTAAAGGACATTTCTTGAATAAGAGCTCTTGTTTTCCTATTTCTTGAGTAGTTTTTAAAATTCTAAGAAAAATTTTAAGAAAACAGTGAGAT